>NW_011500127.1:299542-336128 GCF_000495115.2 Populus euphratica
TTACTTCGACACTCCTGCACTTAGGAGAAGACATCAATCTTTCAGTCGTGTCAACAATATGTACAAGTGTTGGCATTACTCAAATAAGATTATTAATATAATTATATTAATAACTTAAAATGAGTTATTAATGATAAATCATTTGTTTGAAACTTTCTTTGTGTGTAGTTTCTAGTTGAGTAATTGAAATAATTTGAACTATATTTATTTAAAATACTATTAATGGATCCTCTAAACCTTAAAATTATTTTATCTCTATTAAATCTTTACATTAATATCACAACTTTAGATCTTTTTAACTTGGTTTCTTTTAGTATTTATGGTTCTTTATCATTAACCACTTTATGGATCGACCCTAATTTTTCAGGTTTATTTATTATTTGGACACTCTTACACTTGAGAAAAAAATATCAATTATTTGATCAAGTCTAAATACCCTAACCCACTAATTATAAAGAATTAAGAACTAGAAGTTTATAAATGATGAACGCCACAAAACCAGTTAATTTTTAATAAGTCCAGAAGAATTTGATGAAGAACCAAGAATATGAGTAACCTTACCGCGCATAAAATATTATTTATGAATAATAGACAATCTCCCCCAAAAGAAAACCTAAATACAAGCTAAAAAAACTTTATTTATATTAGGTATAATGTCCTAAATAAGGTTTGAAAAATAAATAAATAAAAATTATAAATAAAATAGAAAAAAATAATCATAAACCAACTAGAAAAATAATGCAATTCCCACTCAGTAACTTATGGTCTTTATTGTAAAGCCTTCCTAATATTTAATTGCTATGAAATTTTAATCTTATAAGAAACATAACTTTTAAAATTTATGGGAAAATTATGATATGATCTAATAATCAAATAAAAAATTATGTTTGTTAACATAAAAATATATATTATAAAAAAAAAACCTAAAACCTCCTCTTATTATCCAATCCGCAAGCTACCAGGATTTCTTGCTCGCTCAATGTGTATGCTATTAGGCTTTTCCAATTTATTCTCATATGTGGATTATATTAATTAAAGTATGATTATTTTTTGAACTTACCTTGATGTTTGATTTGGTCTAAATATTTGAATTAATTTATAATTGTTTTTTTGTTTTTTACCTTGCAATAGGTTTAATTGACACTTCTAGTACATCATTTAGTAATATTTATTAATTTTCATTAAAGTCTTTGCTCATATTAAAATGATACAATATTAAAACATTTTCCTTTACCTAATACAATGAAAAATGACTTAATGTATTTTTATTTTTGTAAATTAAAAAAATTATTGATGTATTTTTTAAATCTGATTTATAATTAAGTAGATTAATTTAAATATACTTATTTTTAAAAAATTACTAAAATAACATTATTTAAAAAAAATATTAGGAAAAATTCAAAAAAATTTAATAAATTTTGTCTATTAATCAAGTCAAAATTAACCAATGAAGTTAAATTAAATCATCTCCAAATTAACTTTCGTGAGAAATTGGTTATCATGCTTAAATTTTGTTGAACTAAAAAGGGAAAAGGTGACACGGCCTCGCTCAATCCTCAGTACACTATCCAAAATCATGCGATAATTTCCGTGCGATCTGTGAGGCCGAGGATTATCGCCAGACAATAATATTATTCCACTACAACATTACCAGAATAAACAAACTGCAGTCAATACGCAGCTGGCAGAGCGGTGAAGCGTCCAACAACCAAACCAGCGGTGAAAAGAATAATGGTCGCATGTCTTTCGTCTACTCTACCTGATGCTCTTATTATATCCAGCAGAAGAAGAAGCCCATTCTTGAACTCTCACTATCACACTAGTTCTACATATTGGCCTAAGTTTGGTTCTGCTGAAGCTCTCCTTTTACTCCAAAACTGCACCAGTTTCAATCATCTCAAACTTGTCCATGGTAAGATCATCCGCAATGCCCTATCTGCTAATCAATTACTTGTTAGGAAATTGATCCACCTCTGTTCTTCTTATGGGAGATTGGATTATGCTGCTTTACTTTTCCATCAAGTTCAAGAACCCCATACTTTTACTTGGAATTTCTTGATTAGGACGTACACTATTCATGGATATTCTATGAAAGCTCTCCTTCTCTATAACCTCATGATTCGCCGTGGCTTTCCTCCCGATAAGTTCACTTTCCCTTTCGTTGTTAAGGCGTGCTTGGCCTCCGGTTCCATCAGAAAAGGGAAAGAGGTCCATGGCCTTGCTATTAAAACTGGGTTTTCAAAGGATATGTTTTTGTACAACACTTTGATGGATCTTTATTTCAGCTGCGGGGATGAGGGCTATGGACGCAAGGTGTTTGACAAAATGCGTGTTCGAAATGTGGTTTCGTGGACCACTTTTATTGCAGGACTTGTTGTTTGTGGAGATCTGGATGCTGCTCGACGGGCTTTTGATCAAATGCCAACACGCAATGTCGTTTCCTGGACGGCAATAATTAATGCGTATGTGAGGAACCAACGACCTCATGAGGCGTTTGAATTGTTTTGGAGAATGTTGCTTGCTAATGTGAAGCCCAATGAGTTTACTCTGGTTAATTTGTTAAAGGCGTGCTCCCAGTTGGGTAGTCTTAAATTGGGTAGATGGATTCATGATTATGCACTCAAGAACGGGTTCGACCTTGGGGCTTTCCTTGGGACTGCTCTTATTGACATGTATAGCAAATGTGGCAGTTTGGATGATGCCAGGCAAGTATTTCGCGAGATGCAAATAAAAAGCTTAGCTACATGGAATGCTATGATAACTAGCTTGGGGGTGCATGGATATGGGGAGGAGGCCCTTTCTCTTTTTACAAAGATGGAGGAGGCAAATGTACGGCCAGATGCAATCACTTTTGTAGGTGTCATATGCGCTTGTTTACAGACTGACAAAGTAAGAGAGGGTGATATGTACTTCAAATATATGAGAGAACACTATGGGATAACCCCTGTTGTAGAACATTATACTTGTATGATTGAACTATATAGTCGTGCCAACTTGTTGAATGCACTGGACGAATTAGTGAAGGGCATGCCAAGGGAGCTGAGTGACGATGTTGCAGCAGCATGGAACAAGTCAAGGTTAATCGATGATATTGATGATACAGAAAATTCTTGGGAGTACCAAGACGAAGAATTGCAGTACTGGGAAACACGAACAGAACATATGTCCCAGTATCAGCTTCAGGGCTTCAAATGGGATGTCGGTTGACTTCAATGGCTGGGTTTTGACCATGTTATTGTTTTTCAATGCTGCAGAAAATGTGAGTTCCATACAAATTTGTTATGCCATTTACATTTTTGTCTCTTGCACTTGGCAAAGATTTAGCCTCCAAAACATAAACACCTGTTTCTGGAGCTTTGCAAGTAGAATAGCTTGGAAAAGATTTTTTTCTATTTTTTGAAAGCTTGTCCAGCATGTTTTTTGGGAAGGTGGTGGGGGGCTTCTCTCGGCAAGGGTGTTTCTAGAGATGGATGCCATTGCTATTTTGGCTGTATATTAATGTACCATTGTTTTTGTCTGCAATATGTGGTACTATTATTGTATTTAAAGGATATTTGAGTTCGAATGAATATACTGATGGTACAGGTTTGACACACTGATTAGTTGGATACACATTAACCATTTAACATATTTGCTTTTCAATATTAGATATTTGAAACGATGGCTTTGGTATTGTAAGTTTAAAAGAAATTGCTCCATGTCCATTAAACCTTTAAACCTGTTAAATCTACTACTGTATTACAGAATCAATGATTGTAATGCTTTTGTTAAATAAACAGATTGCATGCAGGATAGTTTTGCCTTTTTGCATGTTGAGCTACAAGCTTCTCACTTGTGATGTTTGGAGTAGCAGCACAAGTATCTGATATTAACATTAAGTTTGGGTTCGAATTCTTTCAATTTTATGTACTATGATGAGAAGACAGTTAACCTGGAATCTATTCATATGATAATTTCGAATTTTCCAATTGGCTTATTCCGTTTCTTTTCCTTATTATCATAGATTAGGATTGTTCCTATCTTTTAGTTTAGTCATGTTATGCTCAGTTTAATCATGCATTGCTTGACCTTGATTTTTTGGCTTTTTCCTAGCATTTTTTGCCCTTGTTTCGAATGATGTCTCTATCACCTAAAGCAACCCGTCAGTGCACAAGTGGCTAAACAGTTCGCCAATGGAACCTGTTTATTGCAAGTGTCTAAAATTTCATCTCTTTAGTCATCTTGTGAGCTCAAGTAACAGATTTGCTTGCTTGATTAATCCCTTAGCAGGGAGTCATAATATTAATTTCTGTAGTTTTCATTCTGCTGCATGTTGAAACAGAGCTTTATCACCTCAGAAAGCATGGAAATGTTATCCAATTCTGAGCTACTGGGCATGGAAATTACATTGTTGCACTTCTGTGGCACAATTTGTTCAGTGATGGCTCTGCTTTGTGCTCAATACATTTTTCTTGATGTCAATGATATAAAATCTGCTAATATCCCATGTATTTTCCTTTTTCTGGAACGGTTTTGCACTTGTGCCTCAAATCTCCGGTTTCTTGAAGTCAATGATACAAAAGTAACGGTTTGCTTTTGTTTTTGGTGTTAGGGATAATCTTCTGTATTACAGTGTCCAAATTCTACAACCTCTTTGCTAAACAATCTGGATTCTGGATTCTGGAGCCTTCCCGAGCCTCAAATCACCGGAAGTATCAGAATAGGTTTGGTTTTTGACAGTCACCACCTTATCAACTCGTGCGTGTTATTCAGCATTAGAGATACGGATCGATGTCATCTGCTGACCCTTGAATGGTGCTCCGCTCCTCTCTTTTCAAGTGGGGATATACATTGGTGTTTGTGCGGATTTATACTCATGTATCATGTCAAACAGCCATTACACTGCCAAACTATTCTTTAGATGTATATGCCTGTGTAAATGAACCTACAAACAGTTTATTTTTATAGAAAATATTAATTAATTATTAATAAAAACTGAAATAGAAGTTAATTCATTTTTCACCAGCTCATAAAATACAAAAAAAAAAAAAAACTAAAAACATGATTTTTTTTGTAATTTAGTTTTTTTTTAAATTTTATTTATTAATTAAAAATTAAGTTTCATGATTTTTTTTGTGAAGATTATCATGATTTCTAAAAACATTCTTGTATTAGTTTAATGCTTAATTTTATATACATTTATTTTGTTATTGTATTATTAAATAAAAAATAATTTTTAAAAAATAAAGTTATTAAATTTAGTAAGTTTATGATTTATATCAGGAATTAGAATTATTAACTCAAGTCATTTTTTTTATTCTTTAGTTTTTTTATTAATTATTTTCAATTTCATCTTTATTGAGTTGATTAAGAATTGAGTTTTATGATTTGTTTTAATTTTTTGTGGGGTTATTGTAGTATAAAAAAGAAGCTCTAACATTATGTTAGTGTTTGATTTTACAAACATCTATTTTGTTATCATATAATCAAATAAATAAATAATAAAATTATTAAATCTAGTGAAGTTCATGATTCGAGTTGCGGGTTTGATAAGTAAACCTGGGTTGATCTGAGTTGATCCAAAGCACACGCGCCAATTGTCATCTTGGTTGCTTTTTCTACACAATTTAATTTGAAACTTGGGCTAGGTAGATAATTAGATTGGAAGGTTTTATGGTTGACCTACTAGGATGATTTTTATGACACTATCAAGGAATTTCCTATAACTTGAACATTCCTTTTTACATTCAAATTCTTTCCTTTCTACATTCAATTTTTTTTAACTTGACATGTAGCGTAGAGCGAGCCAATTGTCTTTATTTATTTGGTTATTTATTGAACTCTTCAAAAATTATCAAGAATTAACTCTTTTTATGACGTTAAACATAAATCAATTGTCTTTATTTACATTCATACCTAGTTCTTCGTTGAACTCTTAAGAACTTATCAAGAATTAAATGTTTTTATGGTGTTCATCCTTATAGTTCCTAGTTTTTTATTCTTTATAATCAAATGTTTGGAGTTATTCATCTAATAACTTTAGTTCCTTAGTTTGAGAATTATTGGGTCAAGTTTTCTATCAACATGATTTTAATTTTTTTGTGTTGTTTTCTATCTTGATCATTGGTTAGGATTCTTACCCTCCATGTTCTCATCAATTGCATTAGAGCAATGATCTATAATTAGGCTTTATCTATCTATCGATCTTTAATTTTTCTCTTATTAGTCTTTGCTTTTGTTGTTGCGGATTTTATGATCCCAATTATAAAAACAAAAAAATTAAAAAAAAGGTACAAAAAAATAGAAAAATTGGAGAATATATATAAGTGAGAAGAATATAAAGAATGCCAAAAAATTATAAAAAATTAGTTAAGATGGATCAAAATATTCAAGTTTGAAGAATTGTTACACCTAACATTTTTTTTGGAATTTTTCAGGTTTCGTAGAATTTATTAAAGGCTTAATTATAAGAAAAATTAACTTTTTAGTTCAATTAGGAATTTAATTTAAGGAAATTAAATTTTGGAGGTTAAATTATAATTTTAAAAATTTAATTGGTCAAATAAATAGCTTAATTGTCTAAATTAGGGCTATTTATGGTTTAGTTTGGTTTGGACAAAAAAAACCAACCAAACAGAATTAGATTGATTTTGAAAAATATAGATGAAACGGAATAGAAATTTGATTCAAATCAAACTGGTTCAGTCTGGTAATATTTGGTTTTTTTAACATAAAATCAGGAAACCTAATCCTGTCATATATGAGTTTTTTAAAATTTTTCTTAAATGAACTTATATTAAATTGGGTTTTAAAATTTTTTTGTTGGGTTTAATTTGTAAGCTTTTTATTCAAACTATTTAAAATTTTCTTGTTAGGTTTAATTTGTTGGGCTTATATTAAATTGGACTTTAAATTTTTCTTGTTAGCTTTAGTTTGTCATAAGATTTTTTAATCAAATTAGTAGATTAATATTTTTTTTAATCTAACTTTCCCCGTAAACCTAAAATATATATAAGCTTCAATGAATTTGAAATGTTTCCATGTTGCTATCTTTAATGTGCAAAATCCAAATCAATGCAATATAAAAAATACATGATCAAATTTAAACACCTTAAATTCAAAAAGTTATTTACACTAGAAAAGTTAATATTAGTGAGCGGATACATTTGTAGCCAGCAATAAATTATTATAAATATTCAGCATAGTTTATAGAAATTTTTTTAGCAACAACAACATCCAAAAATTCCAGCAAGGATAATACTATAAAAAACACTAGAAAATTAGTAATATATTAGAGTTCGACTATTAAAAAAAATTAACAATGCAAAATTTTAAAGGGAATTAACAAGGTAAAGTAAATCAATTACCCAAAACAATTATATTCAAGGATTGCAATAACGTCATGAATATTACTTACAATTAGTTTAGATTTTTAAATTTTCACCAAATTCTACAAAATTATAAATTAAAATGTTAGATTAAACATACGTAAATAAATTATAAAATAACTGCATTTAAATTTGTAAGAGAAATTAACTGACTAAATCATCTTAGAATTTTCAATATAATTCATAAAGATTCTGATGTTGATTGGAATTGATGCTAAACACAATCAATTTTAACAATAAACAAGTGCTTGTATTGTTGATGGGTATAAAGAGATTTGAAATTTATCTAATATGTCGGGATAGTTAACATATGTTGTGCCACCTTAAAAGAATCTTGTATTTTGAAATATTGTATCTCTACTAATCTAAAATATCTAATTTAAAATCATTAAGATCCTCACAATCATCACTTAAATACCTCTCAACCTTATTTTTCTTTAAACACAACCTTTTTCCCCTAAATATTTTTTGAATTGAGAAACTAAGTCATTTAATATATCATCTACCACCATTAAATCAACATTAACATCTTTATTTATACTAGTTCATACATTATGAATAACCTAAACATCTTTTTCAATGTTCATATAATACTTAAACAACCTCAGAAAAGTATCTTTAATCTTTATTGTAAAAGTTTTAACCTCTTCAACATCGTACAATCTCCCAAAATAAAATCTCATGTACTTCAATTTAAATGTAGATTTAACACAATAACCACTTCCAACAAATAATTGTGTATCTTAATCCCCCACAATATTTTTTATATTTTGCCATCATATTCTTAGCCATTTTACTTACATAAACATCTACATTTCTACAAAGTTGGGATATGTTTGTATGTATAGAAATCAATTCATGGAATAATGAATTAGATATCATATACATCAAGCTAGAAAATTTCAATGTAACTATGTAAAATAGTTTTAAGAACTTCACATAAAATCTAGCCTTTTTCTAATCTTCTAAAACATGAGGATCTAAGTGTTTTTTATTTCCCATTTGAATCGACATCAAAGTATCTTAAATATCTAGGATCAGTTTCTTCTAACCTTATAAAACCCTCATCAAATTTAGCTGTAACATCTAGCATCATATATGTAGAGTTTCATTTATTTACAACATCCAAATAAACATATTTTTTACTCCCAATGTTCAACTTTTCTGCACATTGGTTAAAAATAAGTTGTTTAGAAATAAAAAAATATAACAAACATTATTGCATTCTGAATCTTATCCATTGAATCATTAATATCTTTCAATCCTACACATACAATAGGATTGATAATATGTTTACAACATCTTATATGCATGAAGTCACTTGACATTATATTAGTTATCTAGCCACTTGTTAATCTCTTCAAATATTTTATTATTAAATTATTTGAACTTGCATTGTTTATTGTAATTGTTAAAATGTTATCGATTTTTTATTCCAACAAACAAATCTCAATCACTTGGTCAATTGTTTCACCTTAATGATTAGAAACTTAATAAAAGTTTAGAATTTTTTTTATTCAAGTTCCAACCTTCATTAATCCAATTAGCAGTTAAATTTTTTTATTCAAGTTCCGACCTTCATCAATCCAATTAGTAGTTAAACACATATAATTAATATTTTGGATTGATGTTAAAGTATTGGTTGTTAAACATAAACAAATTGATATTAGTCAGGGAACAAATTGATATTTTGTTATTTATAGGATTTTCAAGTTTATCTATAAATAAAATACCATGCCTCTTATTTCTTGTAAATGGTGATAAAAATGAGTAAAGTACAATACTTAAATACCTAGAACATAATAGAAAATAGCTAGCTCTCTAAGTTATATAAATCCCTCTCTCCTAAAAGAATTGAAAAGATTTCTCACTAGTGATTCATATAGATTATTATTAAAGGCTGGACAATTAGACAACTTGTGATTTGCGACAAACCAATTTTGAAACATATATTCAAAACAAAAAAAAAGTTCATATCTTTAGACAATCTTTGTATAAACCTCAAACAATTTTAAATTTATCATTTTCATTACATGTGTGTATCTCAAGAAACCCTACAAATTTGTCTAACAAGATCATTAGGAATCTCAAAAATATTTTAAACTTATTATTTTTATTGTGTAATGTGTTTTGAGAAACCCAATAAGAATATAATTGGGAAACCTAATAAGGATATAATTGGTCAACTTTCACACTCTAATTAATATATACAAATAATATATTTGTAATAATTTATAATGTATATAAAAAGAATTTTGTTTTTTATATACTATATATTTTATTTAATAGAGGTTTATAATCATGTTAACCTCGTGGGATGAAAACACATAAAAAAATGGTTTTTATTTTAATGAAAATAAAAGCAAACAAAAAGGTAAGGAAGCTTTCAAGAGTGCAAAGCGAAATTAGGAATCCTCTTCCGCCACCTCCTCCTCCGTGAACTTGCACTGCTATCCCGTGACCAAATGGCAAGGAGCCTGTCAAAGAGTAGTTATTGGAAAAGGCAATATATTTTACAGGATGTAAAAGAGAAGTCAATGGAAAAGGCAATATATTTTATAGGATAGGACCACAGGAGGGAAAAAAAGAGGGATGGAAGGGTCCCACTTTTACTATTCCCCACCCACAACATGGATCCTTTTTCTGAAGCTGATGTATCTCTCCTCTTTGGCAATTTTTTTAAATAGCTTATGTCACAAACAAATACACACTTTTCTATGCAAAGCACACACATGGGGGCATCATAACCCACCCACCCTCTCCCTCCCTCATGGTTTCTTTCTTGCACCACCACTTCTATAAGCTTTGCTTTATTCTTTTGGGTTTTCTTTTTATGCCTTCTTCAAGAATAAATGTATATATAAGTAGAGAGTGGGGTTTAAGAGAGCTCTTATCTTTGTAGGGTTTCCTCAGCTTTGTAAATATTTTCAATATTTTTGTTGCATGAATTACAACTCTTTGACCGATCTTCTTGTTCCTTTGGGTAATAATTCTGTTTTCTTTACTCTCTTATCCGGTTGCTTTTCTGGATCTTTTCCATCGTTAAGTCTGTTTGTTTGTTGAGAAGGTAAGAAATGGATTTTTGTTTGTGAGCTTGTTTATTACCAATTCCCTTCCATTTTTATCACCAGGTTATTTGATTCTGTGTTTTGGTATTTGCTATTTTTAGATGCTGGCCGATTCTTTAATTTTTTGTGTGTATTTTTGGGTTGAATTCCATTACTGGATTTAATTCTTGTTTTCATGCCAAACATCAAGTGGAATCAATTGATTTTCTTTTTTAAAGTAGTAAACAGTTCTAACACGAAAAGGTATGCTTTGTTGCTTTACTGGATTTGATTTTGTTTTTCACAGTTTTTTTTTTCTTTGAAAGAAAAGGTCAGGGCTTGGAAAAGTAGTTAATTTTCATCAAAGATTTCTGTTTTCTTTATTTTTTCTTAACTTGCATTGCTTCAAGCAATGTTCATAATTAAAGCCTTTGATTTCCCTGGATAGATCATGCTTTTTCTGTTTGTTTAATGGAGTTAAACATTTGCAGTTGTCTTTTTCCGCCCCCTCTTTTGGTTCTTTATGAAGCTTAATTTGTTCTAGAATTGGCCTTTTCTTTCTTCTTATTTTTCACTTTCATATTGTGTATAAATTATTATCTAAAATAAATGAAGCTTTCCCATCTAGTCTTGATTGTAGAGTGACAATCCAGTAGTCTCATTGAAATGCATACCTCTCATCTGATTTCCTATAATTCATCTTTGTTAGCATAAATAATAACATTTTTTCATGTTAGGTAATGCTTGAAGGTTGTTTTAAAATCTGAAAACTGTAAAATCTGTTTGTGGAATTGTGGTGTTCTAAAGAAGGTAGCTTCTGTTAGCTGCAAATTATTGCAGTTAGAGGTTTCAGTATTGGTGAAGTTTGGTTTGAGTCAATAATGAGTTAAATCATAGGTTATATTTGTGATTTTTATGGGGAGCAAAGGTCCATGGTTTATTGCCGGTCAGATGCTGTATGCTTATGCTTATCATGCGATCAAATTGTTCATTTTGCTAATGCCTTGTCCAAGCATCACTCACGGACCCTCTTATGTGAAAGATGCAATTCACAACCTATATTAGTTAGACGCACTAAAGAAAGAATCTCTCTTTGTCAGAATTGTGATTGGATGGGCTATGGCTCCTCAACATCAGCTTCCACATATAAAAAGCAAACGATCAATTGATACTTTGGCTGTCCATCAGTTTTTGAGCTTTCTTTAAAATGGCCATTCATTTTAGACTTCCCTTCTAGGGGTGGATCTATTTGTGAGCAAGAGTTGGGTTTAATGAGCATTGCTGAAAATAGTACCAAAAACACCTGGGGTCCAACAGAGAATACTATTTTCCATAATGCATATGGAATTATTGGGGTTAATGACAGGTGTGAAATAGCTAAATCAGGTGTTTGACATGAGGCTTATTCAGTACTTGAATCAAGCTCTATGCCAAACAATTTAGACCAGCCAACCATATCTCCAAATTCATCTTTGCCAAAGGTATAAAATTATCTTGTAGAGATGTAGGTATCTGTCATTTGGTTGCATGAATAATCTAATAAGCAACCTGGTGATCTAAATTTTGGCTTGCAGGAAAGTAAAATTACTTTTCTCAATCATCTTCACATTTTAGGTCCCCTTTAATCTTTTTCACATTGTAGATTTCTGGGTATGAAGAATGTTATAAATTTAAACTTCCTCATAAGAAAATTGTTGTTATTGTGTCCAATTGTTTGTCTATGCAGTATGCTTAACCTTTGACAGTCTGGCTTTTAAAATTTAAATTGCTAAATAAAGCCTATTCTTTCTGAGAAAATATATGTAGTTGGGAATCTCATCCCTCCTTTTAATGATATGTTTTTTCTGTTTAGCAATTTTAACAAGTTATATTGTAGTAGTATTCTTGATCATTCAAAGGTTCTTTTAATCTCAGAACTAATTTTGTGATAATGTTTGCCTTCTACATGCATGGTAATGATGCACTTGGAATGTCTGGTGGTTTGTCCATTTATAGTTTATGTGCTATTTGATTTGAATCTAAAATCTCTCGTGTCAGATGAAGCAACCTCATTGATAAGATAAACCTTACCAACTCTGTCCACTGAAGCATTACTAGTTTGGGAAATGTAACTTCAACTTTGATGAGGGGCTCGTACATTACATTATAAGAGATAGACTGTTTTTTTTTTTGGCTGTTGTGAAAGTAGTTGTCTCCTGTTTGCTTTCATAGCTATTGACTATTCTGGTCTTTAAGCTTTCTTACATCCATCTAAGCTCATAGTCAGTCAAAGCCTAACATCATTTCATCGTTTCAAGTTAGCAAACTGAAATAAACACACATGCGTGATCATAGAAATAGATAGATAGATAGATAGAGAGAGAGAGAGAGAGAGAGAGAGAGTTATTACCTTTGCTTTTTGGATATGTGAAAAATTTTATTTTCTGTTTCTTAAGGACCTTCTGCAAATTTCACTCTATCAATCTGCAGTTATACTGTCTTGGGACTTAGTGTCCTGCACGCTATGAAGATGCTGATCTTTATGAGGACTTCAATATGGCTGAAATGGATTTGAATCTTGAAAACTATGAAGAACTATTTGGTGTTACTCTTAATAATTCAGAAGAGCTTTTTAAGAATGGTGGCATTGATAGCTTATTTGGGACAAAGGACATGCCTATTATTGATTCCAATTGTTAGGGTGCAGTTACAATTGAGGTTCTCTTCTTATATTTTTATCTTTTGCTGTGCATGTATCTTTGTCTTTTGATTTGTTTGTTCCTTGTTGTAACAATTGAAAATAAATGTATACTTCGGGGTTACCATGTCTTTTTTGTTTATTTTTTAATATGTCAAATTAGTTAGTGGAAAAAGATAATATTAAATAGTTTTAAGTTGCAGCAGTTCTCTTTGGTCAATTTCCTTTCCATTTATAGGCTTTTTTACCCATCTTTTTGGGTGGGGAGGGGGGATTTATATAGTTTAAATACTTCACTCTGACGTGATTGAAAAAAATACTTCTATTGTTGATATATATTTCAAGAATTGATTTCACATTATATCTCACCTTGTGTTTTATGGATTCTTGCGTAAGAGAAAAGGAAGTAAATGTCCTGATAAGGGCAATGTGTTCACATGTACTGCAGAAGAAATGTTCATGGTTAAGCTGAAACAATCTTAATTCCTGATTTTACTGATCTTGGAACCAGATTGAAGTAATTATCAAACAACATTGGCTAGTTGATTTTGGAGTGGAAGTAAGAAAATGTCTGCCATGGGGTTAAAAACTGCCATCAACTTGTATGGCTTCATTTTAGTTGTCAACAACAAATTTTATTGAATAATAAATCAGTTAATGCATTTCAGGATTAATTGACTCTCAGGGTACCGTACCTACCTAGCTGTTGGTCCTGATTTCCAATTCTCATACATGTTCTCTTTGTCTCCGAGGCATTTTCTTCCTACCTTCGATTGCATGATAATATGCATGGCTACTACAATTTTGAATCTACCTGTCTGTGGTCACTTGTCTTTTATAAACACTTTTAGCATTAGACATTTTTTATTTATTTCATTGATAGTTAAATGTTGATCTCTCTAGGGGTCATCAGTTGGACTGGTCAACACAATACAACCAATGTCCTTTCAATTTCAGTTCTTAAATTCATCAATCAATCCTTTCATTTATGTGATAGGCCTGCATTTAAAATGAACATTTACCACAAATTAAAGGTATCTTATATTATTAGATATATTATTATAAAACATGCTTTAGTTAAGGAGTTATTGATACTTCAAGTGCAAAATGATGATATAAAACCTTAATAAAAATGCACTTTTAAATACTAATCAGCCAATATGCAGCAACGCACCATCTACTGATTCTATGATTAGTAATAAGACTGAACCAATTCTTTGTTTTACGACAAGGTAAGGCCATTCCAGCCTATCATTTTCTAGCCTCACTAGAGAGAGTAATGCTGGAGATTATCAAGACTGTGGAGCATCTTCAAAGCTTCTCATGGGAGAGCCTTCATGGTGTCCCCCATGCCCTGAGAGTCCTTTACCTTCAGCTAACCGAAGTGATGCAGTAAAGCATTATATGGAAAAGAAAAAGACACGTAAGTAAGTATGCTATCAATCTAATAATATGAAAATCTATTTGGTAGGTTCACTTGGAGTTTTTTTATGATTCCCAAAATGAGACTTGTATATATTTTATACTTATTTCCTTATTTTTATTTTTCAAAAAATCTTATCATGTTATTATAATTGATCAATTGATGGATTGTTCAATCAATATGGTACCTGTTATTTGTTCATTCCTTTCAACGAGGAGAAACTACACTTAGAAACTTAATCTTGAGCAGAGACAAGTAACAACCTTGAAAATCAAACGAAGTGTGAAATTCTTAACTTGGTTTAACAGGTTAAGAGGTGAAGGTGCATAATGCCAAGAAATCTATAAATCAAGTAAAAAGTAAAGCAATAAAGATAAAAGAAAGATATAGAGGAAAGCTGTAAATTACGTTAAGTAAATAATAAACTGAGAACTTGCAGAAAGTTTATAAAGAAATTGTTTATATGGGGTTGACATATGTTTATAGCAGCTAGATGACCTATGTATAATGTTACAGAAATTGAGTTTCTCGTAACTATAAATCCTAGCCCTGTACAAGCTGTTTATGATAATTAAGAATATTAATTACATCTTGAATCCTAGCACACACTTAATACATTTTATTTGCGCATCTTCTCCTAGAAGTTATATATATTACAACTCTAATTATACTATAACATTTGCTAGTCAACTGCTAAAGACTCTTGTAATGAATAGGACTTGTTCTTCGTTCAATAACCTAAATCCTATCGTCTTTGGTTTGCTCAAAAACACAAAGTGAACAACTACTGCATTTGATCAAACAACACGTGGTTGTTTATTTTTTATATAAACAATGCTCCTTGTATTACTTTTATTTAGATAAAAAATGAAGTAATGTCAACATGCCTCTTTAAATTGATTGATAAATGACCATCAATGATATGGCAAATGGAGCACTACTTTAAAATGTTGATCATGTTTCACTTTCAAACATGTCAATCTGCTAAGCAATTTCAAAATGAGTTGTCTTTCTCATTCTCTATCAATTTATATTCAGCTCTTCATCTTGTTCCCAAAATCATTACTATTTTTCTACAAAAACTAAAGTTTCCCCAAAACCTACGTTTTCTTCTTCAAAAAGTCATGGCCAACAACAATTCTCCTTTAAAACCTTCTCTAATTACTTGTTTTCAAAATGTGACTGCAGCCCCAATGTTAATTGCAACATGGGGAATGCAAATGGCCTTACCAAAAAGAAATTGTCCTTTAAAATCTAGTAAGGCCCATTGCATCCCCAGAGGGTATGATTGGGGAATGCAAACGGCCACCAAAAAGAAATTGGCCTTGAAAGGGCTTCTCTTTCCATTAGACATCAAAAGAAAAAAATTTCAAGATGACCATGTCATCCTTGATGTTTGGAAGAAATAAATTGCAACATGGCCTAACATAGCCTCTTCTGTTTATATCAATTGACTTTAACTGAGTCGAACATCACCTTGGTGATAAATGGAAACTTGACTATACCAATTGAATATAACTGAATCAAACAACACCTTTGTGATAAGTGGAAACGTCAAAGGATTCTCAATGCCATTCAATTTTATAGGATCGCCATCAAACAAAACAAAGTGATGTTGGTTGTGCACTCTTTTTGGTCAAAGTTTGCTAACGTCTTCAACTTTAGGTATGGGATGTAGACTCTAATCCTCTTTGATTTTCCATGATAAGAGACCTCTGGATAGAGGGTGAAGAATTATGTGTCTTTTAACAAGTGCTCATTAGTCAATTTAAAGACCAATTAGTTGCTACTTTTGTGTATGATGCTTGTTTAAAACAAAAGAAGAAAGAAAGAAACCTTGCAATTCAGTGTGAGCATGTTGCTTTCTTGCTATACTAGGTATGTAGATTACTAATCTACTCAAGGTCCAAGAAGACTTCAAAGGCATCTTGAAGATATTGTTGCCTTAGTAGAAGGTTGCACTATGGCTTTAGGGCCTTTTGTCCTTAGCCAAATTTACAAGGCCTTAGAGGAATGCCGAGGCAAGAGCAAGCAACATCCTTTCATGGTGGGTGTAATTATTGGCAGCACCTATTCCACGAGTTTAGTGATACACAGATAACCTAGTGATACATAGACAACCCTAGACCCACAATTGATTTGTGTTGGAGAGAGGTTGATGAATACTCAATTCCATAGCTTTTTTTTTTATGCTTCAATGTGAGCACATTGCTTTCTTGCTATACTAGGTATGTAGATTACTAATCTACTCTAGGTCTAAGAAGCCTTCAAAGGCATCTTGAAGATATTATTACCTTAGTAGAAGGTTGCAACGTGGCTTTAGGGTCTTTTGTCCTTAGTCAAATTTATAAGGCCTTAAAGGAATGCCAAGGCTGAAAGCAACATCCTTTCATGGTGGGTGCAATTATGGGTTGCAACCTATTCCACAAGTTTAGTGTTTAGTGATAAACAGACAACCCTGGACCCTCTATTGATCTATGTTGGAGAGAGTTTGATGAATACTCAATTCCATAGCTTTCTTTTTTTGATGCTATGTGAAAGCTTTCCTAGCCGTGGTAAGAAGTGATAAGTCCATGGCATTCCTTATTGCAGTGAGCAGTGTTGTCAAAAGTGAAAGGCACCCTAAGGCGTCAAGTCTGTCAAATGTCTGAAACTTTAAGCTCACACTTGGATAAAACAAGGCACTAAGTTATAAATTCAAATGAAATTAATGCATAATAGTATAATATATAAATCACAAATATATATTTTAAAAACTAAGACTAGAAGATTAATGTGAAACTTAAAATATTTTAACAGTCATTAAGAAGTTATACTATTCACCTTTAAAAACAAAACTAAAATATTTAAACTTAAGTATCATCATCATCATCAATCTTCCAACACAACATCATAATTTGCACTTTCATCTCCTTCACTCAGTCTCCCATATCCTTCATTTCAAGATTATCATCCAAATCATCACTTAAATCATAATGCACTTCTTTAGAATTAGAACTTGATCCCACTTCATATCCAGAACTAGAATTTGATGCTCCTCCTATACTTCTTAATGAAGATGTACCTGATTCTTCAATGTTTTTGATTTTTGAAAAACCATGGCTGCCACTAACCCACAATGCTCTCTTTAAATGTGCTTACAGCTCTATTTTGATGATTCTTTTTTCTTTTTAAACCCTACTCTTTACTTTTACAACTATAACCTTAAATTATTTTTTGTGGTGGTGGATAGAAAGAATATGGGCAAATATGTCAAAACACATTAATTCATAAAATAAGAAAAAAAAAAACAAATTTCAACAAGTGCTTGCTTTAGTACCTAGTGCTTGCATTCCAAGCGAGCACCTATGCAATGCCTTGTTAAATTGCCTTGCTTGGAAAAATAAAAGGCACCGGTTCTCACCTTGTCTTGTTTGGAGCACCTCTTGACAACACTGGCAATAAGTACTTGTCCAAGTTGGTTCTCTCTTAATTTGTCAATTCTTTGGCTTTAATATGATTGATACACCTCTTGCCTATATGCAATGCGTAGTTAAATTGCCTTGCTTGGAAAAATGAAAGGCACTAGGGACTCGCCTCGATTCATTTTCTTTTTCAAGAAGTGAATGCTACCAACTTTTAATGCCTTGTCGATATGATTTGTAAAGATGACACAACTGTTAGTATAATGTATTCATAAGTCATGCCACTTACAATTTATTTTCCCTTTTGTTTGCTCAATAACGGAGATTGTGTGATTGCTTGGAAGTTTGATTTTTCCTCCAATTAGTTCAATATCTCTTTGGCCCTCTTGATGTCAAATGAGTATTTTTTTTATGGTTACTGTTGTTTCTTTACTAATAGGTTTGTTAGTTTTTTAAGGCTTTTTTACTGTAACAATCTCAAATGATTTTTTGTCTTTGAATTCTATGACCGATAAACTCTTCCTCAAAGCTTAAATGTGTCATTATGACCTCATTTAAGTAGCCAACTAGGTACATTTCTCTAAGTGTCTTCTTTTTTGCTTGGTTGACAACATTTTTTTTAATCGAACAAAATTATCTATAAAGGTGTAAATATTTTAGTACTTAGTCTCTACAAATCATTCTCATATATTTCATTGCATCCTTTCCATAATTAACTTTTTGCACTTCTGTTCTATTATGGTTATAGGGTACTTTATATTTAGAATCCTGAAACAAAGGACATGGTTTTTTATAAACTCCCCTTTGGTTTTGGATTATCTAAGTTAGCTAGTGTTACTTTTGGTTCTATAAAAATGCTTATGAAAATGAGCCTCTATTTCTATTGGGCTAACTTGGGCTAAGCTTGTTATGTTGTTTATTGTGTGGTCATGTGCTACATAAGACATGGCTAAGAACTTCCAAACATTTCTATTAGATACTTGTTATTGAAGTATATCATGGAACTTGCCTTATCGAAAACTAGTTAAAAGGAGTGCCTAATCGACTCTATTTGAGTTTGTTCTAGATTTAATTGAGCTGATTGGCCACAACTTGCATGAGTTTGTTGACTATAACAATATTATTGTGGTAAGTTATGACAATTGTGTTTTCCATTTTTAACTAGATAACTTTTAAATCATCATTTGATAGATTTAAGTTATGATAAAAAGACTTACCTTTAGAAAGAGCCCAGTCAGTTGTGAGCATTTGATTGTACCATATCCACCACTAATTGGTAGAGGTAATAATGTTGGGAAGTGTGGCATCGTTAAGACATTGTGGTTATGTCCAGATGCAATTCTTTGTTGATGGGTTGAATTAGATGATGAAGAACCATCCTGTGACACATTTGATGGAGGCTACTCCATTGGTGTATATATTTGTGAGTTGTTTTCAGACTCCTCTTTGTTGATGGGGTGAATTAGACGATGAAGAACCATCCTGTGACACATTTGATGGAGGCTACACCATTGACGTATATGTTTGTGAGTTGTTTTCAGACTCCTAGTGTTAGGGAAATGACCTTTATCAATTGTATGGACTGATTGATTGTCAGTTAATATAATCATGTTTTTTACCATGTTATCTTTGGCATGATTACCAATATTATTTTAACAAATGGGTCCCAATAAGGGTGTTAATCAATTGATGAATTCTTCAAACAATATGATAGTTATTTGTTCTTTTTTTTTCAATGAGGAAAAGCTACATTTAGAAATTTAATCCCGAAACAAAATGGAATTCTTAACTTGGTTTAATAGGTTAAGAGATTAAGGTGTGTAATGCCAAGAAATCTGCAAACCAAGTAAAAAGTAAAGCAATAAAGATAAAAGAAAGTTATAAATTGTGATAAATAAAAGAAATCAATGAAATCAATAAATTGCAGAAAGCTTGTAAAGAAATCATATATTTTGGGTTAACTCATGTTTCCAAGTACTAGACAACCTATTTATAATGTTGTAGAGATTGAATTTTATATAAACTATAAATCCTAGTTCTATTATAAGTTTTTTATGGCAAAAAAGTATTTTAGAACCTGAATCCTAGTGCAATTCCTATTCGTGCACAAACTCTTGACAGTTATAAGTGTTACAACTCTAATTATACTGCAACATTCACTAATGTTAACTGCAAAAGACTCATGTTTTGAATAAGACTTGATCGTTGATCAATAACTTAAATCCTCATTACCTTGATTGATTTTAGTTATCTTCACTAACTGCTGCTCTTGTTTATTTTTAATACAAAAAATTATTGACTTGGTTGAATTTCTCACTTAGTTGTACATGTCTATTGTGTGCTATATTATTTTTCTCTTGTATTCTATCATCATGTAATATGTCCATATAGTGTAGCAATAGAGTTTCAAGATATCATAGAATTCATAAGAAATAACGCAATGTATGTATTTGAGTTTATAAATTATCTTTTTCTTATGTTTCTTTTTGTAGTTGACATGTGAAGATAAATGACTGCATATATAACTTCTTTCCTTTAGCTGACTTGGTTTGAGGAGAAATCAAGAGAACATATTATACTGTATACCCAAGTAACCTTTTTCTTTAGTGATTTTCACAAATATTTTGCTCACCTAGACTCTGAACTCTGGTTTTTATGGTTGTACTTTATTTGAAACTTTTGTGGATTTTCAGAATCCTCTGCATATTGTTCTGCAATTTATGGCCATCCTATGTTTAATGGCATGGCTATTTCTGTCATAGGTTTGAAAAGAAAGTGAGATATGCATCTCGCAAAGCAAGGGCATATGCAAGAAGGCGTGTGAAGGGTCGTTTTGTCAAAGCTGGTGATGCTTATGATTATGATCCGCTGAGCCAAACAAGTAGTTTCTGAGTGTGCAATTTTAAACCATGTTTTTGGAAGAATAAAAGGAAAGAAACTGATCTTCAGTTTGGAGATACACGATACTATTTCCTAAACAACAGATGTAGATATATTATTTTCCTTGAGCAATGACAGGCTATACGATGGTATCATTGGGGTCTAGGTTTTTGTGGAGAGAAAAGGTGGAGTATGGAAGTAAAAGAGCTGGTTTCTGATGCTTCACCAAAAAGTTCTGATAAACAGAAATGAAAGATGGTTTCTAACATCATCCATCAAGATTGCCTGATTGCCTTGCCTTGACACTGAAAGTTTTCATTTCCTTTCCACTTCCCTGAGCAACTTCATCTGTTTCATTTTTTACTCCAGGGAAAGTATACATATTTATCCGACCATAAAGATGCTCAATGCTCATAATGTTGACCATCAATCCTCTAAGCTCCTGCTTAGGTTAGTTGCTAGGTTGGCCAAAGATCTTGCCGTTGTAATTTTTCTTTCTCTCTCTCTCTCTCCATTTGACCTGTATATATCACAAGATTTATACATTTAGTTAAGAGGATATGATATCTGGCCTGAACCAATTGTAGGGTTGAAGAAACTAGAGTTGTGGGTTTGTAAATGTAACCAGATTGATTATATATGCTGTATTTTTAAGAGGGTACAGTCCATTTCTATAATTCTAGATATTTTTCTAATTATTTGTTAATGTTCTCAATCTATTAATTGTTTACTTGTAACTTTGTTGTTGATTGTAGAAGAGTATACTTTAGACTGTGTACTGACTTCTTTGGCCGATAAATGCCATAAGATAAGGGAAGATCATTCACTTAGGTATTCTTTACATGTATTAACTTCGTTGTTTAATAAACTCCTGCACGTTTATGCTTATTAGCATAAAGGGCATCACTATCTTGATGTGGCATTCGCGAAACAACCCTATTAAATCTTGCTCTCGTCCTTCTAACTAAACCATGAGGAATAAACATGTAAGAGTAGAGCTTGCACGACAATGTCCTCAGGATTTATTTTGTAGGTAGAGTTTGTTAGGGGACTTGTATGATTGTATTGCCAATTAATTTTCTCATGAAGAAATGATAACGTCCTATTTCATCTTTATGAAAAGCCGGGTGTGCATTACATTTTTTGGTATAATTTCATTTTATCTTCTAACTTTTTTTCACTTTCTCCGAGTCTAGGCTTTTTAGCTTGTTATGTAAAAATTTATAATCTCACATGTTGTTGATTATCGCCTAAATATTTAACGTTATCCAGACTAGGCTATCTAAACTTGTCACCTTCCTCGAAGGGTGATAGTGTCATGATAGCTCAACTAAGTCAACATTACCTTTTTGCCTCCTGTGTTTGCGGCAATTGCCTTACCTCCTCTATTTTAGAACTTGATGGTGATGGGCTACCAAAAACAAAAAGTACATTGTTTGTGCTGGACAACTCTTCTGCTTGGGTCTGAACCAAACAAACAGCGTAGCTATCTTCAAAAGACAACCTTTCTATTTGGAACTAGACCCAAACTAAGCCATCCAAACAAAGAAAAAAGAGGAGAAGCTAGCGGACGTGGGAAGAGAAAGGAATAAAAGAGCAGCACAAATTTGAAGGAAAGAAAGAGAGAATAAAACACCAACGTACATTGAAGCTCCTCATGCCACTATTAAAGTTCAGGGTGAGTCATATGTGTCGTCCAAGTGGGAGTGATTTATGCTGGGGGCGTGTATTACACATGCCAACCAATTTTTCCTTTTATTTTATCCACTTCAATCCCTCCATGTTATTCTCTAGTTTTTATACAATTCTCTAATTCAGTCTCCAAAACTGAATTAACATATAACATGTTAAAATAAAAGGAAGAAGGGAAAAATATTGAACTATACTACAAATAAGCCTACCTAAAGAGACCACCCTATCTACTAAGCTTAGATCAATAACAAATTTAGACCAAATCTCAAAGAATGCAAATTCCTAGAAAGCCTAGTGATTTGACACGAGAGTCTTCTAATAGTTTACTTAGTTTAAATTAACAACACAAATAAATAAAGTTTATAATGTTATTTATTCTCACGAGAGTCCTCTAATAATCCTACATGTGAGCTAACTTTAAGCTTGAATTCTTCTCTCTTCAAATGATAAAACAAGTTTATCTTATGTGATCTTAAATTTTAAAATGTGATATTTTTATATTATCCAACCATGCATGCATGCATTAGAGTTATGTACAATAAGTTATGACTATTTTAATTTTGAAACTTTCTATGTATTTGGATTTTTAATAAGTCAAAAACATGTGTTAGTTATTATTTATCTATTTTTTATGAAAATTAATTTGTTTTGATCTTAATTATGTCATTTTCATTTATTTATAAATTTGAAGAGTTATTTCAATTATATAATGATCATTGAAACTTATATTAAATATTTTTTAAAGAAATTAAATTGAAAAACTCTTTGACTTAACCTTTTAACGCCCTATTCGGTTATATATCTCATTATGAGTGGTGAAGTTTATTCTTTAAGTTTATATCTCTAAAGTGGTGAGTGAATTTGTATCTTTAGAGTGGTGAGTTGTTTGCATTTATATCTCTTTGATTTTGTAACTTAAACTGGTGAGTATAAACTATACTTTTGTGTAAATATATTGTTTCTACTCTATATAAACTATCATCCCAGTATCAAGTTGGTATCAAAACTTAGGATTTACAATCATGGCTATTAATGGATATCATGTATAAGAATTTTATAAAGATATTCGTGCCTTTAAAATAGATGAAATGATAAGGCAATTTTAGCAGCTCTAAAAGGATCTTGACCAATATGAGAATTGAGATGATGATGATGAGAGTGATATGCATCATGATTCTAATATGAAAGAGGTTGATTCTAATACGTATGGGCACTTAGATGATCCAATGATGAGAGTTCAGGCAAAATAACTACAAAGTGCCTTAACAAATTAGATTAGTGTGATTGAAGCTTTGATAAGTTTGAAGGCTTGTAAACTGAATGAAAATGGTTTAAATATATTTGTTTTGTTTTCAAATAATGTTTCTATCATGATTTGAGAGTTTTGGAGAGTTTGATTTTACCAATCAATTTGTGGATAAATTCGAGCTTGAATTTTCACCATTTTATTATATTGGAAAATAAGCATACTTTATATGATTTTCAAGTTCAAAATGTCAACTTTTCATTTTGCCTATCCATGCATGCACTGGATTTTTGTATGAAAAGTTATTGTTGTTTTATTTTTTGTGTTTTTTTTAACAAAGTTATTTATTTGGGTTTCAATTATATCATTTTGGTATTTACTAGACTTAGAAGGTTGTTCCAAATATATAATGATATTTCGGACCAAATATTAGACACTTTTTAAATGATATAAAACTTTCAAATTTTTATTTAGAGAGTTGTCTTCCTAGTTCTCCATTTCAAGGATTGGTTGAAGAACAATTCAGACTTATTACTCTTAATTACAAAAAGTATGACATCTTTATCTTGATAGGAGTTCTTTTATGGTGTCTTTAACCTATCAAAGAGTTTCATTCAGACTTTATCCCTCATTTCTATTACAAATCATGTAATTTCCAGCCTAAATACTATAAGAAAAAAAAATTGTATAACCAAACCTACTTTTCTTTATATTCATATTAAATTACTAGTTTGTTCGAGTTAGGAAGCTTAGGCATATCATCTTGGAATCATGGTCAAGGTTTCAAAATTAATTTGGGACTTTGTATATGGTTGACTCGAGATTAGAAATATCAAGGATTGTGGACTGTAACAAATTATTATCTTTGACTTGGATTTGGATTGGAAAGAGTTTTCCCTTACTGATTGTCGTGGTCATTTATATTTTTTATTGTGAGTTGAAAGACATTGTTTAGATTTGTGTGTGAATTATGAGAAATTGGTTGAAGAAAGAGATAAAGTTTTGAGGGGTGTCGCACGTGTGTGACGTCACGATGAAAAAAAATCCACTCTCAAATCTTAGAATGTTGGTATCCTGGAAAAATTGAAAAAAAAAAATAGGGAGACAAGAAATTGTCTTTTATTTGTGGAAAAATATAGTAGGAGTCGTTACCTAATATTTTGGTCACTAGAAACCCTAACTGATATTAAAAATCGGATACGAGAGTTGATTGCATAAAGGGAAAATATTAGTACCCTAAATATACGTTACCTAACATAAACTGCATTGTTTTATTATTTGATAAAATCTAAAGTCTTGTCGTGTTTTGTAGTTGTTGGTCTGTCTATGATTTAAGAAGAGTCCTCTTTGATAAATAAATCCTTATCTTATCGGGTAAAATCTAACTGTTCTAACGTAAACAAAAGAATTTAATATCTAAAATACGTCTTACGTATAAGGTCGTAACCCCAGATACTAAAAAAACAAATAATTCTTTTGGAATTTTTAAAATATTGACCTAGTTTTTATGACTTTAATAAACTGGTTATTAAAGCTAAAATGCATGCTAATACATATTTTTAAATTTTTATTGTATGAAAATATGATATGATTTTTTTATTTGAGATATTGGGTCGTATGTTTGAAAAAAAACACTTTTTTTATTTAATTTTTCAATGTTTTGATAAAAACTAGGTATTTTAATATTAGATTTGTATCTTTATGGTATAAAATTGTTGTATTTTTATGGTATAAAAATACAAATCAATACTAAGCAAAATTCAATAGAAAAATACATGAGAAAATTATTTTTTTAATATTTTTCATATTAAACCCGTATAATTGAACTAGAACCAACAGACCAAGCCAGGTCACTGCCCAAACCAGTGACCTGGTAGTCTTCTACCGGCAAGCGTGTGTGAATACAACCACCAAGAATTAAGTTTCAAGTGCACAGTGTTTGTGCATTATCTTGCAAAGCCGGAGAAGTATACCTAGAAGCAAGACGAAGGCAACGACATGCTTTAGACCTCTATCTTCCCCTTTCCGTTTGCTTTTCCTTGCTACTGGTATTTGTGTTTTTTTTTTCAATTCATCTGCTTGATCCTGGATACTGGAGCTGCTGCCTGAAGATGAAGACGAAGTTGAGGGTATCAGTGCTTTGATTAAGCGACATTTCTTTCTTTCTTTCTGCTACTGTTTTCGTTTCTGATTCTCCTTTTTGTTTCATTCTTGTCTGCACTCTTCTTCTTCTTCATCTCTAGTTTTTGAAATGACAAAGACGATGGCAAAGCTGGTTTTGGTCTCAACAATTTCCTCTGCTTACATTCTTTCCTTCTGCTCGTTTCTGTCTCCCTTTCGTGCTGCTCTATTCCTTTCTCTATTTTTTTTTCCGCCCC
The DNA here is from genome assembly GCF_000495115.2 of Populus euphratica. Taxonomy (NCBI): domain Eukaryota; kingdom Viridiplantae; phylum Streptophyta; class Magnoliopsida; order Malpighiales; family Salicaceae; genus Populus; species Populus euphratica. The sequence continues at coordinate 325,657 of NW_011500127.1, forward strand.
CCAATTATGTACTCTCTTTTCGTTTGCTTTTATAGGCCAGAGACGGCTTTGTGCTGGTAACGGCCGGTTTGATAATAGCAAGCAGAGGGATGACAGCTGTGAAATATGCCCTATAATTGAATCAAATTAGCGCTTTTGTTGCTATAACATATCTCGGCCTTTACTGCATGAAACGTCTTCTGAAGAAGATGATGAACAGTGTTTAAGGAAACAACACCATTTTCCAAATTTAAATGAATATTTTTTATTTGGTCCTTGAATTCTTTTACAATTTTGTAATCAAGTCCATGGGTAAATTATAATTGGAACCTTGAAATTTAATTTCTTTCCAATAAAGCTCAAATTGACTTAAATTTTTTTTTCTTACAATCAAACCCTTTATAAATTCAATTCAACCTTTAAAAAAATTTAATTGAGTTCATAAATATCTGATTTTGGACTTTTCCTCATCAAAATTCAATTTTTCTTTTCAACAGGGCTCTCATCAGTAAAAAAAAATAATGTCAAAGTTCAATTCTTGTATTTTTGAACCTCCTCAACCCATTTCTAGCCATTTTATGGGAGCATCTTTTTCTTTCTCCTATTATTTTTTGGATTTCTTCTGAATTTTTTTGATATATTTTTTTATATTTTCTTATTTTTTTGTTTGGAAACCCAAAAATGGATAACAATAAATGTCCCCTCTTTACAATACTACGGAGCAAAGACTTCACGTAGTAAGTTTTGTAAAGAAAAAAAAACTGAACTTCCAATCTTGATCTTCTCAAAACTTGGTTGATATGAAATTCTATCCTTACAACAATCTTTTCAATCAGGAACTAACGATTAAAACTATGTATAACTCGATTATTTTGAGAACTCATTCTTGGCGCCCTTTTAAATTTTGTCTTCTTCTCTTCTTCTTTTTTGCGCCTAAAATTCCATCTAGTCATTTCCTGTAACCAAAGCTAAAATCTATATTGTGATTGGGCTAATGATACGATCAAAAGATTGATGTTTTCTTCCAAGTGTAAGAGTGTCGAAGTAATAAATAACCCGGTAAGATCGAGGTCGAACCATATGAAGGTTATTTGTATAAATTATAAACAATAATAATACAACAACAACAACAACAACAACAACAATAATAATAATAATGATGATGATGATAATACTAGTAATAGTAATAGTAATAGTAACAAAGAAGAAGAGAAAGAAGTTTATGAGAACTTTGAGAAGGAAGATCAATGTGAAGATTAAATAATGATAAAAAATAAATGTCAAGGTTAGAGGATCCACTAATGGTATTTCAAACAATTATAGTATAAACTCCTATTATTTAATTGGAAACCACACACCAAGGAGGTTCTAATCGGATTATAAATTGTTAACATGATTACATTAGTTATCTTATTTGAATAATGCTAATACTTGTTAATATTGTCAGGTATTTATGATTATAACTTATGTTAACAACAAATCAAGTTCCTTTCATAGCATAATTGTCGGTGACATGGGTGGCCAACTCTTGATTTTATAATAATTTTTATTTTCTTGTCCGTAAAAAACATCGTTGATAATCTCAGAATTTGAACCAACCTTGCTTATAAAAGTTTTAGAAAATTATCTCAGCTTTCTAAGAAAAAATTGATGTCATTTGGACTTCTAGAACTCGAGATATGGACTGAACGCTGAACAGTGTTTGGGCTATAGGACAGATTCAGACTTCTACGTTATTGCTAAGATTTGGACTTCCAAATAATAGAATTGAGTCTTACCTTCTGCATGAAAGTTTTAGGCCTATATCTTAGCTTTCATCCATATAAAGTAAACCTAAATATGAGATCTACAGCTCTAGATAAGACCCAATCACTAAACAATGTTTCAATTTGAACTGCACCAGCATCTCTTTTCTAAGTTTGGCCCTCTCTTTGTCCTTTGAATTTCAATACTTCAACTCATTAATCAACCTTTTCATTTATATGATAAACCTACATTTAAGATGACCATTTACTATAAAATAAAATTATTTTATGGTATCAGACTTGTTATTATAAAACATGATTTAGTTAAGGAGTTATCGATACTTCAAGTGTAAAATGATGATATAAAATCTTGATAAAATGTACTTTTAAGTATTAATCAGCTAACTTGAGATCCCTTCTAATGATCCCCTTTAACTAGAACCAAAACCCTCTATGTGGTTGGGCTAACCTAAGTTCCTCATGGTGATCCCCTTTTACCAGAACCTAAATCTCCCTCTTAATCAGATCCCCTTTAACTTAAGATCTCTTTTAGCGATCCTCTTTAACTAGAACCAAAATCTGCGTAGTTGGGCTAACTTGAGATCCCTTCTAGCGATCCCTTTTAACCATAACTAAAATTTGTGTGGTTGGGCTAACTTGAGATCCTATCTAGCGATCCCCTTTAATCAGAACCAAAGTATGTGTGATTGGGCTAACCTGAGATCCTATTTGACAATCCCATTTAACCAGAACCAAAATCTATATGGTTGGGCTAACCAGAGATCCCATTTTACGATCCCCTTTAACCAAAACCAAAATTCTTTGTGTGGTTGGGCTAACCAGAGATCCCATCTAGCAATCCCCTTTAACCAGAACCAAAATCCCATCTTAAGTGTAGGAGTGTTGAAGTAATAAATAATGAGGCAAGACCGAGGTCGAACCATAGGGAGGTTAATTATATAAATTATAAATAATGATGATGATGATGGTGATGATGATGATGATGATTGACACAACCAAAAGATTAATATCTTCTCCCAAATGCAAGAACGTCGATGTAATAAATAACCCGGTAAGACCAGGATCAAATCATAGAAAGGTTAACTATATAAATTACAAATAATAATAAGTTAAAGAGGACTTTGAGATATAATATTAATGTGAGGATTAAACAATGATAAAAACAAATGTCAATGTTAGAGGATCCACTAATTGTATTAAAAATAAATATAATATAAACTCTTTTTATTACTCAGCTGGAAACCACACATAAAGGAGGTTTCAATCGGATGATTTGTCATTAATAACTCATTATAACTTGTTAACATGATCATATTAATTTATCTTATTGAAGTAACATCAAACTTTTAAATATTATCAGGAATTCAACATGTTAACTTATGTTAATAACAAATCAAGTTCTTTTCATAACACAGTTGTAAGTTATACCATAAGATTGACTATGAAAGTGCCAAGCATTTGTTGTACCTAGTGTTATACAACACAAATATATATTAACCATTTAACAAGCAAGGTATTAAGAATTAAGAAGATAAAAATGATAAGACATGTTAATAGCAAGTTGTTTATGATATAATCATTGAAGTCCATATTGAGTTTATATTATACTTATCCTAACACTATTAGTAAAACCTTTTCACCTTGACATAATAAACTTAGCTAAACATTATGAATAAGAGAAGCATAGATAAACAAGATAAGAACATAATTATAAGTATAGTAAAGAAAATGAAAAGTATAAATAAGAGATTAATGAAAGCAAAACTTAAGAATTACAAAAATATAAAGAGAGAGAGAGTAAGAACATGATATTGATATGAAAATCAAGATATCTAAATGCATGGCAGATGCCTTCTTTTATAGGCTAAAATTCAAAACTATTGATTTGATGACTAATTGTTGAGTGGATCACCGCCTCTTGACTTGGTAATAATTTTTATCTTCTTGTTTGTAAAAACATTATTGCTGGCATCAGAATTTGAATATAAAGTCTCATGAAAGTTCTAGAAAATTGTCTCGGCTTTCCAACAAAACAAAAATAAGGTCATTTGGACTTGTAGAACTCGAGATATAGGCTGAAAACTGAACAGTGTCTGGACTGCAAGACAGATTCTGACTTTTTCGTTATTGCTATAATTTGAACTTGAAAATGACCTTTTTGAATTTGGACTCTCATGAAAGTTTTAGGCCTATGTTTTAGTTTTTCATCCATATAAACTAGACTTAAATCCAAGTTCTATAGCTCCAGTTATGATCCAATAACCAAATGGTGTTCCAATTTGGACTGAACCAACATCTTTTACTAAGTTTAGTCCTCTCTTTGTCATCTCAATTTCAGTAGTTAAACTCATTAATCAATCATTTAATTTTATGATAGGTCTACATTTAAGATGAATATTTATCATAAAACATTTATCATAAATTAAAGGTATCTTATATTATTAGACATGTTATTATAAAACATGCTTTAATTAAGGAGTTATTGATACTTAAAGTGCAAAATGATGTTATAAAACCATGATAAAAATGGACTTTTAAGCGCTAATCACACTCTCAACCAACTTATTATTAGTTCCTAGTAATCAAAGCATTAAAATAGAAAAATAATTTGCAAGTTCCACAAAACAAGACATTCATCATTCAACTTTCATTAATCTATCTAGATAAATAAACTCTCATTAAATTTATGTATCCGCTTCATACTTTTTAAATAAAATATTAATAAACCTTCTTTTTATGTGCTCAATAGATCAACACATAGTTTGGGGCTTTATTTGGAAGAAAACAAAATTTTATTCTAATGTTTAAGGTTAACTTTCTTGGATTGAGATTATTATTATATTATTTTAATTATTATTATTATTATTATTCTTTTTTAAAATAAAACACAATGCATCCTTAACCCATATAGCAAGCTTTAGGCTAATGACTCCCAAACCAGTTAGTATAATGGCATTAGGTGTTGAGGCACCCCTACGAGCTTAGTAACTTGGGTTGCAGATACTAAGATGTAGATAGTGCAATATTTGATTATCTTAAGATTTTCTCCTTAACCCATGTAACAAGCACTAGGCCAATAACTCACAAGTCAGTTGACTTTATGGTATTAGGTATTAAAACAACCCTTCAAGTTTAATTGATTAGGTTATGAAGGTTATGATACCAAACTTATCTATGTTTTTATTATCATCAATATTATCAATTTATTTATTTATTGCAAATTATATACTATTTATTGCCCTTAGTTGTTACCTTTAACAAAAGAATATAAATAATATAATAATCCAATGTGCAACTAATAATCACGTGTTAAAGCATGTGTGTGAAAATTAAGACTTAAGAATACTTGTTAAATGAGTATATGAGCATAATCAATTGATAATAGTGTGAAAGTTTGCAAACCTAAATATTTTGAGAAGTATTCTAATAGATATTGTTAAAAATGTTTACTAAAAAGCATCTTAAGAATCATTTTAACAAAAGAACTCATTTACTCTCTCATCCTAGCAACAACAGTTTTGCTAATGGTTGATGAAATAGAAAACTCAATTAGTTATTTTTTTTAATATCAACTACTACCTTTTCCCCCAACTAAAATGAGACATTGTCCTCAATGTTCTAAGGTAGAAAGATAGAGTATAGAAGACATTACCTGCAATAACGAACATTAATAAACCTGAAACACATTTAGACAAATATAAGTGATACCAAAATGGAAAAATATTATACTATTAATAAAACCAAAAGACACAAGTTTTTACAAATTAAGGCTCAAATCCAATCTTAATTTTTGATGACTTTTTTTGTTTGACCATTCTATTCGACTCATGGAGGAATCAATTATAGGGATGGAAGATTGCAATTGATCAATCAATTATTTTACAATAGTAGTAGAGATTATAATTTGTAGTGCCAAAGATGTTAGAAATTTTTTTTCCATAACATGATCAAGAAAAGACAATAATTTATCATAAAAATCATTAACATTAAGCAAACCTATAGGTTTATGGTGAATGTGAAATTGAGCCTAAGAGAAAATATGAAAGATCTCTGCCAATGTGCCTAGACCACCTGGTAAGACAATAAAAACATCAACTTAAACATTGTATTCATTCGATTAGATATTGTGGAGAGCTGTAGTTTCTCTCTAATAATTTTTTCAATAATGTTCCCTTTTGCTAAAGCTTTGGAGACGACCCTCAAAAGTTGACTGCCTCCTAAAAATACAGTTATTGACACACCCCTCCATTAACCCAAAACTGCCTCCCATATACACTAAATGAATCTTTCTCTCAGCTAGTACCTAATCAAGATAATTTGCTAATTTTAAAAACTCTTTTTCTTTCCCACGACCAGATCTACTAAAAACACAAATATTTTTTATTTGATGATTTGTGGAACCTGTCATTTCTACACACTTTTATATATATTGAATGTATAGGTTGAATATAAATGAAAGGAAGGAAGAGAAGATTTTATAAATGAGAAATTAAAAATGCAATCATACTACCTATATGTAGACCAACTAGACTCTCTTTCTCTCTCTGTTTAGAAAAAACATGTGTATGTACAGGTAGTTGTGATTGTGGCTCACATCTTCCTTTGTTTTTACTTCCAAGAATAACTTAAATGCTATTTATGGGTTCATGATATACTTCCCATCCAGTTTACTTAAAAACTAGCAAATATGGTCTTTTTTAGTCAGATTCCCAAGACTATGTCGAGAATGTTCTTTATAAAAATTAGGTTATAAATCATGAATTGCATAATGCACATCTCTATCGGGATACGTCTCAAAAGTCAATAGAAGATTATCTAAAGATTATTTATATCTTGAAATAAATCCTGACTTTTGATAATTTTCACAAACTTTGCAAAACACATGTGTGTCTTTTTCAACATGGTGGGCCTCTACAATCCATATTATAAGATTTTTGCAGTTGTCTTTTTTGACGAGAAATGACTCTCACATACCTTTGAATGACAAAGTTTAATGACAAAACTTACTCATTGTCCGAAATGCATCCTCAAAATATTTGAATAAATAAGGGTCATTCTAATAAAAGTTCTTCACTTTATTCAAAAAATTTATTTTATCTTCGGTACTCCAATGAGTTGGCAAAAATCCTAAAGCAAGAAGATTAATATTTTTAGAAAACCAAGACATTGAACTAAGAAAAAGTATAGATTCACTTGGATAGTAATCGTCAATTAGTGTGATGTCGTGTCAAATCTATTGTCAATCTTGATAAAATATATGCGACAACATTTTTTATGTCTTTGTTCTCCTCAATTTCTTCCTGTTTAAAAGTTTCAAAGATTTCAGAATCGTGATTGACTTTCCTTTGTTTGATTATGGCACGAGAAAATAGAAGTATTGGTGGGGATTAGTTTTTTCTTTATAATGTTCAGGTTGAGCCCCTTCCTTACCCTCAGAGATTAACTCATCATCTTTCTTACAAGATTCAAAAGTGGATTTTTCAATAAAGAGTGATGACTGATTTAACTTGATCCATATATTGGCTTCCAGAACTTCTTGTATTTGAATTGTATTGTCCTTTGGATTTTTGTTGTGGTTGAGATAAAAATTTACCTTTCTCTTGAAAACTAATAGCAGATATGAATTTTGAAAGACTATTTTTAAAATCTGGCATGGTTTGAGTAAGTTGAGCATTAATTGTTTCTTGATTTTTAATGAATGCATCCAATGTTTCCTCAAGATTTCTTTTAGGAGGTGGAGTATAAGAAGATGCATATCCATAAGAATTTTGGAAATTATAGTGTGCTTGAAATGGTGCCAATGAAGTTTCTGCATTACTGTTATCACTCTTCCAACTGAAATTTGTGTGATTTCTCTAACCATAGTTATATTTTTATGAGTATAGGTTATGATTGAGCCTTTAAAAACTGTTTAAAGTATATGTTTTTTCATGATGGCATTCCTTGAATGAAGACAAAGTTGGATAGATATTGGTTAATTATTTGTTGGTTTCACATATTTGACACATAATATCTTGAACATATTTTAATTGACCGTTCTTTTTCAATTCTAATGCCTTGACTTTTCTAGCTAAATATGCAAACTTGACTTTGAGGTCATGATCTTTCTTAAGATTGTACATTCCTTCACTAGATGTATGAGATTGAATTTTACCTAGTGCCTTTTAAGTAGTTGTAGTGTTCTAATTTTAAGCATTTTCATCAAGTAAGTCTAGGTACTCCATTACTTTATTAAGGTTTTTATCTTTAAAAGTTTCATTGCACATCAATTCCATCATTTATCTATCATTAGGTGTTAATCCTTCATAAAAATATGAAACCAATCTCTATATTTCAAATCCATGATGAGGGCAAGTATTAAACAAGTCTCGATGCCTATTCCAACATTAGTAAAATATTTCTCCTGGTTTTTTAGTAAAAGTTGTTATTTGTTATTTGAAAGAGTTCGTTTTGTGAGATGAAAAAAACTTTTTTAAAAAGTGTTGTTTTATTTCATCCCAAGCACGATGAATCCTGACTGATTAATACTTAAAAGTGTATTTTTATCAAGGTTTTATATTATTATTTTGCACTTAAAGCATCAATAACTCCTTAACTAAAGGATGTTTTATAATAACATATCTAATAATATAAAATACCTTTAATTTGTGGTAAATGTTCATTTTAAATACAGGCCTATCATATAAATAAAAGAATTGATTGATGAGTTTAAGAATTGAAATTGAAAGGACAAAGAGATGGCTAAACTCCGAAAAGAGATGCTGATGTAGTCCAAACCAGAATACTATTTGGTAATTGGGTCATATTTGGAGTTATAGATCTCGAATTTAGGTCTACTTTATATGGATGAAAAGGTAAGACATAGGCCTATAACTTTCATATAGATTCCAAGATTTATAAAGGTCATTTTCAAGTCCAAATTATAGCAACAACAAAGAAGTCTGAATCTGTCTTGCAGCCCGAGCACTATTCAGTGTTTGGCCCATATCTAGAGTTCTAAAAGTCCAAATGACCTTTATTTTTTTTTTTCTAGAAAGCTAAGACAATTTCCTACAACTTTCATGTTTTCAAGTGGTTCCAATTTTGACGTTATCAATGATGTTTTAGGCAAACAAGAGAAGATAAGAATTGTCACCAAGTCAAGAGTTGGTCACCCACTCATTAATTAGTCATCAAATCAATAGTTTCTAATTTTGGCCTATAAAAGAAGGCATTTACCATGCATTTAGGCATCTTGGTCTCCAGATCAAGATCATCTTTTTCTTTCTCTTTTTGTATGTTTGTAATGCTTAAGTTTTATTTTCATTAATATCTTGTTTATGCCTTTCATTTCCTTTCCTTTACTTAGTTAACTTTTATTTTATTTATGTTCTTATCTTGCTTATTTATGTTTTTCTCTTTTAGTATGTTTAGCTAAGTTTATTATGTCAAGGTGAAAAGGTTATACTAATGGTGTAAGAATAAATGTAGTATAAACTTAATATGGACTTTAATATTTGATACTAACATGTTTTCCATTTGTTATCTTGTTCACTCTTTAATACTTTGCTTGTTAAATGACTAATCTAGATTTATTTTATATAACACTTGGTACAATAAATGCTTGGCACTTTCATAGCCCATACTGTATGGTATAACCGACACCTGAGCTATGAAAAGAACTTGATTTGTTGTTAACATAAGTTATAAGCATAAATGTCTGGCAATATTTACAAGTATTAGAATTATTCGAATAAGATAACTAATGTAATCATGTTAATAATTTATAATCTGATTGAAACCTTCTCTGTGTGTGCTTTCCATTTGAGTAATAAGAGTTTATACTATACTTGTTTGACATACCATTACTGGATCCTCTAACCTTGATATTTATTGTTATCATTGTTTAATTCTTACGTTAATCTTCCATCTTAAAGTTCTTACCAACTTCGTCTTTTTCTTCTTCTTCTTCTACTACTACTACTACTACTATTATTATTATTATTATTATTATTATTATTAATATTATTATTATTGTTATTGTTATTGTTATTGTTGTTATTGTTATTGTTGTTATTATTATTGTTACTATTGTTGTTGTTCTTGTTGTTGTTGTATTATTGTTATTTGTAATTTATACAATTAACCTTTATGTGGTTCGATCCCAGTCTTGCCGGGTTATTTATTACTTCGACAATCTCGCACTTGGGAGAAGATATCAGTCTTTTGGTCGTGTCACTGACCTCAGATTTTGCAGCCATGTTTTAGCTTTATCTTTTAATGAAAAAGAAAAAAAACTTTAATCTAATGATGTTCATGCTATAATTTAAGTCATTATAAATTTTACAAACCTCTTTAAATTCTCTCAAATGCAAGTACAGGTTTTCCAGATCTAAGCTAATTGATACTTAAAAGTGTATTTTTATCAAGGTTTTGTATCATCATTTTGCACTTGAAGTATCAATAACTTTTTAACTAAAGCATGTTTTATAATAATATATCTAATAATATAAGATACCTTTAATTTATGGTAAATATTCATTTTAAATGCAGGGATATCACATAAATGAAAGCATTGATTAATGAATTTAAGAACTGAAATTAGAAGGACAAAGAGATGACCAAACTTAGAAAAGAGATGTCGGTGTAATCCAAACCGAAACATTGTTAAGACATATCTGGAGCTGTAGATCTCAGATTTAGGTCTACTTTATATGGATGGAAAGGTAAGACATAGGCCTACAACTT
>NW_011502294.1:0-9358 GCF_000495115.2 Populus euphratica
TCTATGGTTTGACAATTGGCATCCTCACAGCCCGCTCGCGGATTCTTACGGTGACAGATTCATCTATGATTCAGGTATGGAAAAGAACGCGAAGGTGAATATGGTGATTCATCTGTGATTTGGTGAATCCAGCCAAACAATTTTTGAACTTCATAGATGCCAATTCCCGGAAAGCCAAGTAAATCAGGTTTAATAGGAGTGTGACACAAAGATAACTTGTACCTAGGCACCAGCACTATTGAAAACGGAAACCCCCACCCAACGAATATTGATTCGCGAACGAGAAGTATAAGGATGACGCCACGAAGACAATTGTTCTTCGATAAGTCGTTTTCAGTTCTTTAGAGAACCAAGGGAGATTATCCCACCAACACACAATAAGTGCAGCAAAGAAGTTTTATTAATCTGAAAATTGCGTAACCTTTACATGTTTGGGTTATGCCTTAATTTATACTGAATTTGAACTTAAAGAAACCCTAATGGACCTCCCTTAGGGGGACTTATATGTAGCCCACTTACAATTGACCCAAATAAGTAATAATAACCCAAAAACTAAGAAGAAAATACTAAAAAGACTAGAAATCCGAAAATACCATCCTAAATAAGCTAGAATCAGATTTGTCACCCTTAAGAAGTCCTAAACAAAATTGGAAAAATCTGATTTGGAAAATTTGTGTTGCTGCCCCCTTTGATGTCCTTGATTAGCTTGGAATTCCTTTTTTTAACTTGGACAAATAAGAAAACAAATTTCCTCCTTTGTTGCTGATTTAATTACTTTCCTTCCTAAGTGAGGAAAAGCATTAAATAGTCCTCCCCTCTTTAGGAATAAGATTTGGTCAACTTCCTTACTTAGTTAGGAGAATAAATTGCTGACTCTTTATCCTTGTAGTATTAGAAAAGACAAGCCTAACAAGGCTGGTATTGGGCTGGACACATCAACCCCTTGTTCCACATGAATTGGGCTCTTCTTGGACCTGAACTAAATGAATTAAAGGCTGTCCTTCATGCTCCTTAAATGTTCCAAGCCTCTCTAGGTCCAATTTGTTCCATATATTCTGAACAAGCCCATTCAATGCTTCTTTAAGCTTCTTAGCCCTAGCTCTTGTGATTGGCCCAATTGGCACCTCCAATGGGTTGTTGGCATGATTATGCTTGGTGTTAGGCTGATCCGCATCATCCCCTCTCTCTTCAAAAGGATTCGACCTCCCCAATTGACACCTCCAATGGGTTGTTGGCATGATTATGCTTGGTGTTAGGCTGATCCGCATCAATAAGCCTTCATCAGATCTACTTTCATAGCACAACAGGTAGGTCCCATAGATTTATGATAGCCTTTCATTAGTTCCTGAGACAAAAGAATGTTGTGGCTGATTCTCCGTCCAGAGATAAAAGCAGTCTGATACGGACCTACTAAGGATGGCAAAACAGCTTTGATTCTCCCAGCTAGAATCTTAGAAATGCATTTGTACACGGTATTGCAGCAAGATATAGGACGAAAATCTGTCAACCTCGTAGGATCGGTAACTTTAGGAATAAGGGAAATGGATGTAGCATCCATTTCCTTAAGCATTCTCCGAGTCTGAAAGAATTAAAGTATTGGACCGGACACATCAACCCCTTGTTCCACATGAATTGGGCTCTTCTTGGACCTGAACTAAATGAATTAAAGGCTGTCCTTCATGCTCCTTAAATGTCCCAAGCCCCTCTAGGTCCATTTTGTTCCATATGTTCTGAACAAGCCCATTCAATGCTTCTTTAAGCTTCTTAGCCCTAGCTCTTGTGATTGGCCCAATTGGCACCTCCAATGGGTTGTTGGCATGATTACGCTTGGTGTTAGGCTGATCCGCATCATCCCCTCTCTCTTCAAAAGGATTTGACCTCGAATCATCACCTACATCAAACAGAGTAAGATCAGAAACATTAAAGGTAGCACTAACACTATACTCACCCGGCAAATCAACTTTATAAGCGTTGTCATTGATCCTCTCAAGGATCTGAAATGGCCCATTTGCTCGTGGTTGTAGCTTTGACTTCCTCTGGGCTGGAAATCTCTCCTTGCGCATATGCACCCAAACCCAATCGCCAGGCTGAAAGACAACATGTTTGCGCCCCTTATTGGCTTTGGTACATACACGTGATTCCTCTTTTCAATCTGTTGCCGCACACTCTCATGAAGAGTTTTCACCACCTGTGCTTTACGATTACCATCCAAACTAACCCTTTCATCAATAGGCAAAGGAATCAAATCCATTGGAGTTAAAGGGTTAAATCCATACACAATTTCAAATGGTGAAAATTCAGTAGTAGAGTGCACACTACGATTATATGCAAACTCTATAAATGGCAAACAATCCTCCCAATTCTTTAAGTTCTTTTGAATGACAACACGCAAAAGTTGTGTTAAGGTCCTATTAACTACTTCGGTTTGTCCATCTGTTTGGGGGTGACAAGTAGTTGAAAACAATAGTTTAGTACCCATTTCCCCCCATAACACCTTCCAAAAATAGCTAAGGAACTTAACATCTCTATCAGAAACAATGCTCTTAGGGACCCCGTGAAGTCGTACTATCTCCCTAAAGAACAAATCAGCAATGTTAGTTGCATCATCAGTTTTATGACATGGAATGAAATGTGCCATCTTTGAAAACCTATCAACAACTACAAAGATCATTGGCTTATTAGTGAAAAATGCAGATCTGATTTGAGATCCTTTTGCATAAAAATTAGGTTGTTTCTTTAATTTTTCCACACTATTATCATCACACAAGCTTACTTTCTTCACTCCTCGATTTTTACCTCCACTCTCAACCGGTTTAATTAATGATTTAGGTTTAGCCGAATCTGATGGTTTTCTCTCACCATTGTCCTCACGTGAATTTTCACTCTTGCCATCCTCACATTCCTTTTTTAATTTGATTTGATCATCATACACTTGTTTCGGAGAAAGAGGTACCAGAGTGATGGTTTTACCATCCTTTACAATAGTGAACCTATTTCTAAACCCATCATGAATCGCTTTCCGATCAAACTGCCATGGACGCCCCAAAAGTAAGTGACTAGCATGCATCGGGACGACATCACATAAAATCTCATCAGAATACTTCCCAATAGCAAATGCAATCAAAACCTGCTTAGTAACCCTCACTTCACCACATTCATTCAACCATTGCAATCTATAAGGCCTAGGATGCTTAATACAACTCAGATTCAATTTCTTCACAAGTGTATCACTAGCAACATTACCACAACTACCTCCATCAATTATCATGCTACATACCTTGTTTTGGATGTGACATCGAGTGTGAAATATATTTTCCAGTTGCTGATCTACATCATCTTCTTTGATTTGCATGTTTAGCGCACGTCTTATAACCAAAGCTTCCCCCTCAACAGGATATGCAATCTCCTCATCGCTACAATCCACCAAAGGTGGCATCTCTTCACTTTCAGATTTCTCACTTTCAGATTCAACATCCCCATTGTCTCTTATAAGCATAACTCTTCGGTTTGGACACTGAGATGCAATGTGCCCCTTCCCTTTCCCATCTGTATAAGTATCCTTTTTGGCCTTAGGTGGTTCAGCCTTTGCATAAGGCTTTGGTTGGACAACCCTCTCTCTTTTCAAATTCAGCCTCCATGTTGAGGAAGATGAAGCCGAATTGGTCTGAAAACGTGTACTGCCCCTTCTCTTTATTTGCCTCTCTACCTTCGTTGCCATATGGACCATGTCTTCCAATTCCACAAAGTGTTGTAATTCTACAACATTTGCAATGTCCCTAATCAGTCCATTTAGAAACCTAGCCATAATAGCTTCCCGATCCTCAATCACGTTGGCCCGAATCATGGCAATCTCCATTTCCTTGAAATACTCATCCAAGGACCTAGAACCCTGATTCAAACCCTGCAATTTCAGATACAAATCTCTATAATAGTGGTTAGGCACAAATCGCCTTCTCATCAACACTTTCATCTCCTCCCAGGACGCTATCGGCCTCTCTCCACTCCGTCTTCTACTAGTAACATTCTGATCCCACCAAATCAGTGCATAATCCATGAATTCGATGACTACCAATTTCACTTTCTTCGCCTCCGAATAGTTATGGCAATCAAAAATCCAATCCACCTTTTTTTCCCACTCCAAATATGCCTCGGGATCATTTTTACCTTGGAAAGAAGATATTTTCAGTTTGATAGCATCCAAATCACCATCTAAATCAGCATGTCCCCCAACACTACGGAAATTTTCCCTTTGGCCGAATTGGCCCCTAGTTCTATTCCCATAATCCCTTCGGTTTCTAGGCTGCCGAAAACCTTCCTGGTAGTCTATGGCCTCATCATCAAAACCACCATCACCAATATCACCAACGGCCTCCTCAAAATCCTCACAATTAGCCCACCTTGGCCTGTTGGCCCTACTGCTATTGTTTGCTTTCGGTTCCACCCCAAGCTTCACATTTTGGGTCCTCGTACCAGCCTCATTACCACGTTTCTCCACCCTATCAAGTCTGTCACACACATTTCCCATCACAAAATTCATCCTCTCCATCATTTGTGTCATGGCTTGCATTTGAAATGTAAGTTCTCTCTCGGGATGGGGCGGTGTCTTGTTTTGATCTGACATGATAGTACCAGCAAAAAGTGGTTAGTGGTAAAAGAAAATTTATCCTCACGTCACTCGTGTTTCGCTCAAACACTCTTAATATCCTCACACGCTCACACCTCTCGTCTCACCTTCTTGCGGTTCTTGCGAAACTGAAACCAACACCAAATAGAACCAACTTGGCAGCGCTATCCAAATAGATATGACTCAAGAAGCAATGAAAAAACTAGAAAACAAGCAAAACGAAACTGCGATGATAGTCTCGTGAGTAGCCAGCGAGTCTATCCGAAATATGAACGAAACTGAAAACTCGAATAAAAACAGAAACAAAAAATATGCAAAATCATTAAACAACACCCAAATATGTTGGATATGATGAAAATAAACTGCAAGAAACGAAATCAACAAAAAGCAAGCGAATTTCAAACGGTGACGCAAGACAGACTCGTTTATGACAAGTCCGAATCTAGAACCTAAAGTAAATAATGTCCAATTGAGTTAAAATTTCAGATATAGTGCAATATCAACCCAAATAGACAGAATATAAGGTTTGAGCAATTTATGACAAAGTTTGATATACTGACGTAAAAACGTTATGAATCAGACTTGAATAGACCCGAATTTGAAACCCAAAGCAAATGATATCCAATTGACCCCACATTTGATATGTAATGCTATTAGGACCCCAGTAATTAGAATATCAAATTTGAGCTAATTCCGAGTTTATTTGATCCAATTGTCCCTTGTTTAGTTTTCTGCGGCAGAATCTAATAAACATCTTTTTGAACAAATTTTCTTTTCTTTTCTCTTTTCTCTTTTTTGTTTGTGTTACTGATATATTTTGAACAATAACAGAATGAAATAACAATTTTTTTTTCTTTTTTATATGCCGCAAATTCAAGGAGAAGAAGAAATTGGATACTAAGGAATTTTTGCGGAATTAACAAGAAACGAAAATTTCAGGAGGATATAACCTGATTAATGGAGCCAAGCTCTGATACCAAATGATGCGAACCTCGTGATCACATGGTCACGCAACCCACATGCAAAGACGCCAATTCCCGGAAAGCCAAGTAAATCAGGTTTGATAGGAGTGTGACACAAAGATAACTTGTACCTAGGCACCAGCACTATTGAAAACAGAAACCCCCACCCAACGAATATTGATTCGCGAACGAGAAGTATAAGGATGACGCCACGAAGACAATTGTTCTTCGATAAGTCTTTTTCAGTTCTTTAGAGAACCAAGGAAGGGAGATTATCCCACCAACACACAATAAGTGCAGCAAAGAAGTTTTATTAGTCTGAAAATTGTGTAACTGATTAGTACTTAAAAGTGCATTTATCATGTTTTATAATAATATATTTAATAATCATTTTTATCATGTTTTACATCATGCCAATTCTCTATCAACGTCAATGGTGAGCTTGCAGGTTATTTTCAAGGGGGGAGAGGGCTGCGACAAGGGGATCCACTTTCTCCATATTTGTTTGTCCTATGTATGGAAATCCTTTCGGGGCTATTCTGCAAGATGAGTGCCAACCAAAACTTCAAGTTCCACTGGAGATGCAAGAAGGACAACATTTCTCATCTTTGTTTTGCTGACAACTTGATGATTTTTAGCAAAGGAGATGTAAACTCAATTCGTATGATCAAAACTGTGCTCACAAAGTTTCAAGACCTATCAGGTCTGTATCCAAATCCAAATAAAAGTGACATCTTCTTAAGCGGTGTGTTAAATGCTGAGAGGGAAGAGATTATTCATGTTCTTGGGTTTGCAGAGGGGGAGCTCCCTATGAAATATTTAGGAGTGCCTCTTATCTCGTCCAGACTAAAGGCTGTTTATTGTAAGGGTCTCGTGGATCGAATCACCTCTAAAGTTCGACATTGGACTTGTAGAACACTCTCGTATGCAGGACGAGTACAACTGATTAATTCAGTTTTATTTTCCATCCAGGTCTATTGGGCATCTCTCTTCCTCTTACCTGGGCAAGTCATAAAAAGTGTGGAGCAAATTATGAGATCCTTTCTTTGGTCAGGTTCAGATATGAGAACTACTGGGGCTAAAGTGGCTTGGGATCAGGTATGTCTTCCAAAAAAGGAGGGGGGGCTAGGAATAAAGAGGATAACAGAATGGAACAAGATTGCTTTGTTGAAACACATTTGGAACCTGTGCAATGACTCAGATGGCTCAATCTGGTCTACTTGGATTAGATGTAATCTGTTGCGAGGTAGGAATTTCTGGGCAATCAAGACGCCACAGAATTGCTCTTGGGCATGGAGAAAGATTCTAAAGCTCAGATCCTTAGCATGGCCAAAGATGAAGTACATCATAGGGGATGGTAGGACAACTTCTCTATGGTTTGACAATTGGCATCCTCACAGCCCGCTCGCAGATTCTTACGGCAATAGATTCATCTATGATTCAGGTATGGAAAAGAACGCGAAGGTGAATATGCTGATTCATAACTCAGAATGGAAAATTCCTACCACTCACGCTATTGGCTGGCACCCCATTGTAGAAGCTATTCCTTCCAATTCTAAACCAATGATAGGGCAAAATGATGAGATTGTTTGGTTGGATTCACCAAATCACAGATTCTCGATCAAAATAGCTTGGGAACAACTAAGATTTCATCATACGATGGTCGAATGGCATGACATTATGTGGTTCAAGAATACTGTTCCAAGACATTCGTTTCTTCTTTGGGTGGCTGTCCAACAGAAACTCACAACTCAAGATAGACTTCATCGATTTGGTATACATGGTCCCAATAGATGCTCACTCTGTCTCCGCAACTACGAAGATCACAACCACTTGTTCTTTGAATGCTCCTATACTAAAGCGATCTGGTGGGATGTTTGTGACAGATGCAACATTCCAAGAATGACAAAAGGATGGGATGAATGGATTCGATGGGCCACTGTCACTTGGCATGGCAAAAGTTTCGTCAATTTTTCTCGTAAACTCAGTTTTGCAGCTACAGTGTATCATATCTGGCAAGAAAGGAATGCAAGGACCTTTGCTGGAATATCTAGAACTCAGAATTTGGTCTTTCATCAAATTGAATGTATCATCCGTGATAAGCTGAATTTGATGAGGAACGTTCTACCAACAAATGAAAATAAAAGAATCCAACGAGCCTGGAGGGTTAATAACATAGATTCTTCATTTAATATTTAGCTGGTTGTATTAGTTTCCCTAACGAATCAAGTTAGGTCTTGAGTTTTCAGTTCGGTGGCTAGCATGTAGCCATCTATTGTTTTACATTTCTGTTCTCATTGTAAATCTGGGGTATGCCCCTTAAATCTTTGTATCGTTTTCCTTTAATATATACGTCAACTTACCAAAAAAAAAAATTCTAAGAAGAGAAACTGAGTTTAAGAAGTAATCTGAGCTCAGAAGCAACAACAACCTAATCTCAGAAACAACAAGATTTAGTTTTGTTCATGAAGGAAGAAGAGAATTACAGAATTACAAAGCCAATATCTTTGAGATCATTGATTGGAATGATGATCCGTTCGGTCAAGCTGTAGTGCATGTTCTGACGAACAACATACTAAAAAATGGTGACGATCCAACAGTGAACAAAGGAGATCAATATCTCCCACCTCGTTGATTGGAACGAAAACCCATTCGGTCAATATTTCAAGAAGGTTGGAACGAACAACATAGTCAGAAATGAGGACGATCCAACGGTGGACGGAGTAGATCTAGCTCCGACAATTTGATCTCTAATCTCTCTCTCTCCAGATCTCTCTCTCTCATAACAGTTTAAAGTTTTTTATTGGATCATGATATACCTGTTTGGGTGTAAGAGGTACAAGAGTGATGGTTTTACTATCTTTTACAATGGTATACCTATTTTTAACCCCATCATGAATTGTCTTCCTATCATATTGCCATGGTCTCCCCAACAAGATCTGACTTGCTTGCATTGGTACCACGTCGCACAGAACTTCATCAACATATTTCCCAATAAAAAATGGAACCACAACCTGTTTAGTCACTTTCACTCCACCGCTATCACTCAACCATTGCAATCTATATGGTTTAGCACACTTAACAGTACACAAATTCAGTTTACTAACAAGAGTGGTACTACAAACATTAACACAGCTTTCACTATCTATAATTAAATCACAGACTTTGCTTTGTACATAACAACGTGTATGGAAGATGTTCTCCCTTTATTGATTAATTTCATCTTCCTTTACCTGAACCTGAAGTGTTTGTCTTATAACCAAGGACTCTCTAACCGAGAATGCTAACTCATCCCCATCACTATCCTCCAATGGTAGCATGCCTTCACAATCAGATGTGTCACTTTCAGATTCCATATCACCATTATTTCTAATCATCATGATTTTCTTGTTTGGACATTCTGAAGCATAACGTCCTTGACACCTGAAACATTTAACATTATGGGTACGTTTAGGTTGAGTTTCAGATTTACCTTTGGCACCAGTAGGAACATCAACTTTAGCCTTTGGTAGTTTAGTTCTAGAAGGAACAAAGGATCTTGGTGATACGAACCTCGTGATCACATGGTCACACAACCCACATGCAAAGACACCAATTCCCGGAAAGCCAAGTAAATCAGGTTTGATAGGAGTGTGACACAAAGATAACTTGTACCTAGGCACCAGCACTATTGAAAACAGAAACCCCCACCCAACGAATATTGATTCGCGAACGAGAAGTATAAGGATGACGCCACGAAGACAATTGTTCTTCGATAAGTCTTTTTCAGTTC
>NW_011502294.1:10182-22524 GCF_000495115.2 Populus euphratica
TGATTACAATTTGATCCCACCAAATCAATGCATACTCTGTAAACTCAATTATCACCAATTTCACCTTCTTTTGTTTAGAATAGCTATGGCAATAAAAAATCCAATCTACCTTTTTCTCCCACTCCAAATAAGCCTCGGGATTGTTTTTACCTTGAAAGTTAGGAATTTTCAGTTTAATGGTGTCCAAGTCCCCACCCATATCTTCATAAGTGCCCATGCCACGGAAATTCACATTCCTCCTAGCCCTGTTCGGTCCAAACCTGATTTCTTAGCCAGCAGATGCAAAATCATAGTCATCTTCACCTGCATCTGCGTTTTCGTCAACAAACTCTTCAAAATCAGATCTAACATTCCGTATGGCCATACAAACTGTATTTCTTCGGCGATCAGTCCCACTATTCTGTTGCTTTATTGAATTCACCTCATCTTTCAAATCCTTGTATGTTCTAGACAATAGCTCAAGTTGCTGGCCTATAGCTCGCAATTGAAAAGCTACGTCAGTGTTTTGTGTAACTGGTTCGTTGTTTTCAGACATTCTTTGAATCTGTAAAATTTGGTTACTAGCACAAAAGATATCCTCACACCTCTCGTGTATCACACACAAAAAAAAATATCAAGGCTTTTGACTCTAATAAGCTCACAATGTCTTTTACCTCACAACTTGCTTTCTTTTGGTTCTTTAGGAACTCAAATCAACAAATCAAAGTCAGTAGCCTTCGCAGAGCACTTTAATTATAATTTTCAGACTCAAGAATCAATAAACAAATTGAAAACAAAGCAAAATAAAACTACAATTATGATTTTGGGAGTAGCAATGCAAATTTGTACGAATTGTGGACGAAACGAAGACACGAAATAAAACAGAAGTGAATATTAGCAAAAACAGTTACTTGACTCCTAGATAACCCAAATATAATAGAAATAAAAAGATTTGGACGCCAAACTAAACAGTAAGGATCAAGTTTTGAAACTTGACACAAATCTAACCTGTTACGTAACAGAATTGAAACCCAGACCAGACGATCTTGAAATGACCTAAAATTCAATATTTAGTATTATAATACTAAAAAAACAACAAAAATCAATTCATAGGTCGTTCGTTTATGTCTAGGTACCCAAACCCCTTGTATGATCAGTTTGCGGCAGAATTGAACCCCCAATTAAAACCTCCAGAATCAGTTATCAAAATATGCCCACATTTAATATATGGTTCGATCACATCCCCAATAGGACGAAAATCTGTCAACCTCGTAGAATATGAATTTTCAATTTATTCTAAGGTATTTTTCTTATGGTTCACAAAGACTAGTCTTTCTGCGGCAGAATTGACCTCGAACTAAAACCTCAAGAAACAAATATCATAATAAGCTTAAATTTGACATATGATGCGGTAGCATCTCCAATAGACTGAATATGAAGTTTCAATTGATTCTGAGGTGGTTTGCTTATGGTTGATAAAGAGTAGTGTTTTTACAGCAGAATTGAGCCTCGAATTAAAACCTCTAACAAAAAATATCAGAATAAGCCCAAATTTTGCATATGATGTGATCTCACCCCTAATAGACGGAATATGAAGTTTTAGTTGATTCAGAGGTGGTTTACTTATGGTTCAACAAGAGTTGTGTTTCTGCGGCAAAAAATTGAATCATCCTTAAAATTTCAACTAATCCCTATCTCTCTTTCTTTTTAATATACTAATATGATTAGAGACAGTAACAAGATGAAATATAACCTCCTTTGTTTTTTTTGGTTAGATGATGTAGACACAAAAAGCAAGAAGATGGATGCAAACACTGAAAAACTTAAAAGAACACAAAAAAATGAAAATAACAGAAGGATATGACATTGTTTCGGAATGTTTTTGCTATGATTATTGGATGTTGGAATGTTAGAGGTTTGAATGATCCCATGAAGCATTCGACATTGTGTCAGCTCATTCATCAAGAGAAGATGACTCTATTTGGTTTGGTTGAAACTCGGGTTAGAGACAAGAATAAAGATAATGTTTCTCAACTTCTTCTGCGTAATTGGTCTTTCTTGTATAATTATGATTTCTCCTGTCGTGGTCGTATTTGGGTTTGTTGGAATGCTGATGTGGTGAAGGTTGATGTCCTCGAAATGTCAGACCAGGCTATTCATGTTTCTGTCACTATATTAGCTACCAATATCTGTTTCAATGCTTCAATTATATATGGAGACAATAACGCTTCCTTACGTGAGGCATTATGGTCTCATATAGTGAGTCGTAGTGATGGATGGGAGTCCAGCCATGGATTCTTATGGGCAATTTTAATGCTATCCGCTACCAATCAGACAGGTTAGGAGGGTCTACTTCGTGGGCTGGTCATATGGACAGATTGGAAACATGTATTCAAGAAGCGAAAGTGGATGATCTTCGATATTCAGGCCTGCATTATACTTGGTCGAACCAATGTCCTGAGAATCTGATTATGCGGAAACTAGATAGAGTGCTTGTCAATGAGAAATGGAATCTAAACTTCCTATTTTCAGAAGCGAGATTTTTTCCATCGGGTATATCAGACCATTCTCCTATGGTGGTAAAGGTTACTGGTGATGATCAGAATATAAAGAAACCATTCAGATTCTTTGATATGTGGATGGACCATGACGAGTTCATGCCCTTGGTGAGGAAAGTATGGGAACACAATTTGGGGGGTTGTCCAATGTATCAACTGTGTTGCAAGCTAAGAAAACTAAAATGGGAATTGAAAATTTTCAATATGACTCACTTCTCCAACATTTCAGATAGAGTCAAAGATGCAAAGGATGAAATGGATAAGGCTCAACAGGCTCTACATACAGCGCATGGGAATCCAACTTTGTGCATGCGAGAAAGGGATGCTGTACGTAACTACGCTTCTATCATCAGGGCTGAAGAGAGTTTTTTCAAACAAAAGGCTAGGATATAGTGGCTTAGACTTAACAAAACAAGAGAGAGAGATATCTGGAGAGAGAGAGAGATTAGAGATCAAACTGTCGGAGCTAGATCTACTCCGTCCACCATTGGATCGTCCTCATTTCTTACTATGTTGTTCATTCCAACCTCCTCGAAACATTGACCGAATGGATCTTCATTCCAATCAACGAAGTGGGAGATATTGATCTCGTAATATTTCTACTGTTCTGCATTTTTGGTTGCAGGAGAGTGAATTGGGTTTTGTTTAAGCTTGATCTTCTTTGTTCACCGTTGGATCGTCACCATGTTTTAGTATGGTGTGCGTCAGAACATACTCTACATATTGACCGCACGGATCATCATTCCAATCAATGATCTCGAAGATACTGGCCTCGTAATTTTGTAATTCTCTTCTTCCTTCATGAACAAATTTGAATCTTGTTGTTTCTGAGATTAAGTTGTTGTTGTTTCTGAGCTTAGGTTAGTTCTTAGACTCAATTTCTCTTCTTAGAATTTGGTATCTCTAGTATTTGTATGCTGCTATAATGTCCTTATGTTCTGCTGTGGATTCTGTTCCAATGGTTACCTCTAACAATGAACAACACAATGAAGTCAAGTCTGGACATATATTAAGATTAGAGCTACAAGATGTTGTGCCGTGAATGATTCAAAAATCGGCAACAATGAATCTGACGAAAATGGATGAAGGATGGGTCTGGTTGTATTGTCTTTCTTCTGGTGTTTAGGCTAGATTATAGTATTTTTAAGGTAAATAAAAATGGAGGATAAACTAGAGTGATACTTTGATAAGTCGATCTGGACGCCACAAAGATCAATCTAGGATTTTGACGCCACACTCTTTGTGATTGAAGAGTGATAAGTCAGTAGGGTTCTTCACAAATCAATTTGGAAGAATAACTCTTAATTCTCGGAATTAAGTTCAAATATTGGCCAAAAGTTGTTTATTACATATTCTGATGCCATATTTATAATGGAACATCCCTCCACACTTAGGAAAATTCAACATGACAGAAATCAAGCCCAAAACTTGGACTTTGACAAAGTAACCAGACAAATTACACTAGCACACATTTTCTGACTTTAATTGAAACATAAACAGACCGAATTTAAAATGGCTATAACTTCTTGCACAAAAGTCCAATGCAATCAGGGTTGGACAATCTGGAAAGATCACGTTCTGAACTTGAAATCCACCTAGATTAGTCTTGTTTTCACATGCAATGGATGACTTCAAATTCGGGTTCAAATTTATCTACTGTTCTGACGTAAACAGCATCAATTTCTTAACTTATTTGCATTATCAACTCAAATTCAAGTAGTCCAGCATCAAAAGAACCATTAAGGACTCTTCCCATCTTTAGCTCCAATTGTAGGCAAATAAGCACCCTTGAACCAATTTGAAACTGATTGCCAAATTTTAACTCCGACACAGCTTCAATCATTCCAATCTGACTCGTCAAGGTCCTTTGTAGTTGTTTCGCTCTCACTCTTGTCATTGGACCATCTGAATCCTCTTGCATATTTAATTTACCTTTACGAGATGGATTATCATTCCCATGATGCACATCACAAGATATGTTGAACAACCATGGGATGAGGATATCTCAGTTTACTTGTGTTAATCAAGCTGATTCTGAAGCTAGCATAGAGAAGAAACACTCTAATTCTCAAGCTTCTAATGTTGTTTCAGAAATGAATCATGTGTTGGGTTCTAAAGTTGATGAGTTGAAGGTAGGGTCTCAGCAACAAGACCAGCTAAACCTTAGCCCCAAATTGAATTTTTTAAATGATTTGAAGGGTTCTGATGTTGATAACAATAAGGGTAGGAAGAACCTTGGTATTTCTCTAGTTCGTAATCTGCATTTTGCTCCCCCTGCTATGACTGATGGTCGCGTGATAGTAGCTCCTCCACTTGATGTGTTTGAGGATGGCTGCGAAATTTGGAAATCCACCCTAGTTGGTCGTGTGACAGTAGCTCCTCCACTTGATGTGTTTGAGGATGGCTGCGAACTTTGGAAATCCACCCTAGTTGGTCATTTTGTGGGTCAGAAATTACCATATCCCGTTGTTAATTCTATTGCCAAAAGAATCTGGGGCTCCTACGGTCTATCAGAAGTTTTATCTTCGGATAATGGTTTCTTCCTATCCACTTTTGATTCTGTTGATCATGCCACTAATGTGCTGGAAAGAGCCCCATGGCACATGGCAAGCAGCCCTTTGGTGCTTAAACGTTGGCAACCGAACATGCAATTTTTGAAAGGTGATTTGGTCAGAGTTCCGGTATGGGTTAGGCTGTATAATGTTCCTCTCGAGTATTGGACTATTAAGGGGTTGAGTTGTGTAGCGAGTGCTATTGGGGTTCCTCTTCATGCTGATCATACACCATTGTTGCGTCAAAGGCTTAGCTACGCAAGAGTTTGTGTTGAGATTGATGCTACGAAGACGTTGGTTAAGGAATATGACCTTCGCTGTCCAAATGGGTTATTCATAACAATTTCAGCAGATTATGAATGGATACCGTCGAAGTGCAATAATTGTAATGTCTTTAGACACACGACAACGATATGTGCTACTAATAATGGTGATAATCTTACAATGGAGGCAGAGGGTAAGAGGAAAGTAGGAGCTACGAACTCTAAATTTGCGGATAAGAAGCAGAATCAGTTTCAATGGCAGGTAGTTGCTAAACGAAATAAGGGTTCTGTGAGTGGTGAGAATGGTCCTTTGGCATCTAAAGTGCGTAACTGTAATGCGAATGGTTGTTCGACATCTGGTACAAATATTTCTGATTGTAATATGAATGAGAAGGCTGCATCAGATGTGAGCAATGTTGATTGTTATGAAGATGAAAATCCTACCTCTCCTCTTGTTTTGAAGAGTTCACGAGGAGACATGAAGCAGGAGCAGGGGGGTACAAGTACTGCTTTAGATCAAAGTTTAGTCATCTCGAATACATCTGATTGTGCGACCGTAAACCAGATTCTTTTCGTTAATAGTCATGAGCTAAATGTTGATATTGACGTAATGGGAGGTGATACAGATGGGGACCGAACCGATAAGGAGTTGACGTCACCAATCCTGACAAGCCCACAAACTCAGAATTCCACTAAAAGGGAAACTGTTAATCAGTTAGCTATTAAGGCTAGAGACTCTCTAGAGAAAAAGAAAAAGGGTTCAAAAACCTCTTCAAAGAAGAATAAGAAATCTGTCTCCTCGCCTGGGGGCACGTCGTGGTAATCTTTGTGTTGCTGTTTGTACTCCTCTCTATTTTCTTATGATTATTGGATGTTGGAATGTTAGACGTTTGAATGATCCCATAAAGCATTCAGCATTGCGTCAGCTCTTCCATCAAGAGAGGATGACTCTTTTTGGTTTGGTTGAAACTCGGGTTAGAGACGAGAATAAATATAATGTTTCTCAACTTCTTCTGCGTAATTGGTCCTTCTTGTATAATTATGATTTCTCTTGTTGTGGTCGTATTTGGGTTTGTTGGAATGCTGATGTGGTGAAGGTTGATGTCCTTAGAATGTCAGACCAGGCTATTCATGTTTCTGTCACTATATTAGCTACCAATATCTGTTTCAATGCTTCAATTATTTACGGAGACAATAACGCTTCCTTACGTGAGGCATTATGGTCTGATATAGTGAGTCGTAGTGATGGATGGGAGTCCAGCCCATGGATTCTTATGGGCGACTTTAATACTATTCGCTACCAATCAGATAGGTTAGGAGGGTCTACTTCGTGGGCTGG
Source organism: Populus euphratica (assembly GCF_000495115.2). Classification (NCBI taxonomy): domain Eukaryota; kingdom Viridiplantae; phylum Streptophyta; class Magnoliopsida; order Malpighiales; family Salicaceae; genus Populus; species Populus euphratica. The sequence goes on from NW_011502294.1 coordinate 16,874, forward strand.
TCATATGGACAGATTGGAAACATGTATTCAAGAAGCGAAAGTGGATGATCTTCGATATTCAGGCCTGCATTATACTTGGTTGAATCAATGTCCAGAGAATCTGATTATGCAGAAACTAGATAGAGTGCTTGTCAATGAGAAATGGAATCTGAACTTCCCCTTTTCAGAAGCGAGGTTTTTGCCATCGGGTATGTCAAACCATTCTCCTATGGTGGTAAAGGTACTGGTGATGATCAGAATATAAAGAAACCATTCAGATTCTTTGATATGTGGATGGGCCATGACGAGTTCATGCCCTTGGTGAGGAAAGTATGGGAACACAATTTGGGGGGTTGTCCAATGTATCAGCTGTTGCAAGCTAAGAAAACTAAAACGGGAATTGAAACTTTTCAATTTGACTCACTTCTCCAACATTTCAGATAGAGTCAAAGATGCAAAAGATGAAATGGATAAGGCACAACAGGCTCTACATACAGCGCATGAGAATGCAACTTTGTGCATGCGAGAAAGGGATGCTGTATGTAACTACGCTTCTATCGTCAAGGCTGAAGAGAGTTTTTTCAAACAGAAGTCAAGGATACAGTGGCTTAGCTTGGGGGATCAGAATACTGGCTACTTTCACAAATCAGTAAATGGAAGACAGCATAGAAATAAACTTCTTTCACTTACAAGGGAGGATGGAGAGGTTGTCGAAGGACATGAGGCAGTTAAATCAGAAGTAGTTGCGTACTTCCAGCGTGTGTTAAGAGTGGAACAGATGCCTAGGGTTCTAAATGAGGAAGAGATGGAATCGACAATAAACTTGAAACTGTCTTCGACGCAACAACATGTTTTAGCACAAGATGTAACAAGGGAGGAGGTTAAGCATGCTATGTTTAGTTTGAAGAACAACAAAGCCCCGGGTCCGGATGGATTTAACGCAGGTTTCTTCAAAAGAATGTGGCACATAGTTGGGGACGATGTAATCAACGCTGTTAGCTCCTTCTTTCAGAGTCGGAGAATGCTTAAAGAAATGGATGCTACATCCATTTCCCTTATTCCTAAAGTTTCCAATCCTACGAGGTTGATAGATTTTCGTCCTATATCTAGCTGCAATACCGTGTACAAATGCATCGCTAAGATTCTAGCTGGGAGAATCACAGCTGTTTTGCCATCCTTAGTAGGTCCGTATAAGACTGCTTTTATCTCTGGACGGAGAATCAGCGACAACATTCTTTTGTCTCAAGAACTAATGAAAGACTATCATAAATCTATGGGACCTGCCCGTTGTGCTATGAAAGTAGATCTGATGAAGGCTTATGACTCGGTTCGGTGGGATGTCGTTGACGCTACGTTAAGAAAAATGGGATTCCCTAGAACAGTCATTGATTGGATCATGGTTTGTGTTGCATCATGTCAATTCTCTATCAACGTCAATGGTGTGAGCTTGCAGGTTATTTTCCAGGGGGGAGAGGGCTGAGACAAGGGGATCCACTTTCTCCATATTTGTTTGTCCTATGTATGGAAATCCTTTTGGGGCTATTCTACAAGATGAGTGCCAACCAAAACTTCAAGTTCCACTGGAGATGCAAGAAGGACAACATTTCTCATCTTTGTTTTGCTGACGACTTGATGATTTTTAGCAAAGGAGATGTAAACTCAATTCGTATGATCAAAACTGTGCTCACAAAGTTTCAAGATCTATCAAATTCGTATGATCAAAATTGTGCTCACAAAGTTTCAAGATCTATCAGGTCTGTATCCAAATCCTAATAAGAGCCTGTTTGTTTCTGTGTTTCAAAAACGCTTTTGAAAAAATTTGAAAATTTTTTATTTTTTTATTAACTTCAAATTAATATGTTTTTAATGTTTTCAAATCATTTTAATGTGCTGATGTCAAAAATGATTTTTAAAAAATAAAAAAACATCGTTGGCATGCATTTTGGCATGAAAAGCTATTTAAAAAGCAACAGCAACCACACTTCCAAACAGGCTCTAAAAGTGACATCTTCTTCAGCGGTGTGTTAAATGCTGAGAGGGAAGAAATTATTCGTATTCTTGGGTTTGCAGAGGGGTTGCTCCCTATGAAATATTTGGGAGTGCCTTTTATCTCGTCCAGACTAAAGGCTGTTTATTGTAAGGGTTTCGTGGATCGAATCACCTCTAAAGTTCGACATTGGACTTGTAGAACACTCTCGTATGCAGGATGAGTACAACTGATTAATTCAGTTTTATTTTCCATCCAGGTCTATTGGGCATCTCTCTTCCTCTTACCTGGGCAAGTCATAAAAAATGTGGATCAAATTATGAGATCCTTTCTTTGGTCAGGTTCAGATATGAGAACTACTGGAGCTAAAGTGGCTTGGGATCAGGTATGTCTTCCAAAAAAGGAGGGGGGGCTAGGAATAAAAAGGATAACAGAATGGAACAAGATTTCTTTGTTGAAACATATTTGGAACCTGTGCAATGACTCAGATTAAAGTCGAGGTACCAAAAGTTTCTTGGTCTGGAGAGAGAGAGATCTGGAGAGAGAGAAAGATTAGAAATCAAACTGTCGGAGCTAGATCTACTCCGTCCACCGTTGGATCATCCTCATTTCTTACTATGTTGTTCATTCCAGCCTTCTCGAAACATTGACCGAATGGATCTTCATTCCAATCAACGAGGTGGGAGATATTGATCTCGTAATATTTCTACTGTTCTGCATTTTTAGTTGCAGCAGAGTGAATTGGGTTTTGTTGAAGCTTGATCTTCTTTGTTCGCCGTTGGATCGTCACCATTTTTTAGTATGTTGTTCATCAGAATATACTCTATAGCTTGACCGCACGGATCATCATTCCAATCAATAATCTCGAAGATACTGGCCTCGTAATTCTGTAATTCTCTTCTCCCTTCATGAACAAATCTGAATCTTGTTGTTTCTGAGATTACATTGTTGTTGTTTCTGAGCTTAGGTTACGTCTTAGACTCAGTTTCTCTTCTTAGAATTTGGTATCTCTAGTATTTGTATGCTGCCATAATGTCCTTATGTTCTGCTGTGGATTCTGTTCCAATGGTTACCTCTAACAATGAACAACACAATGAAGTCAAGTCTGGACATATATTAAGATTAGAGCTACAAGATATGTTGAACAGCCATGGGATGAGGATTTCTCAGTTTACTAATGTTAATCAAGCTGATTCTGAAGCTAGCATAGAGAAGAAACACTCTAATTCCCAAGCTTCTAATGTTGTTTCAGAAATGAATCATGTGTTGGGTTCTAAAGTTGATGAGTTGAAGGTAGGGTCTCAGCAACAAGACCAGCAAAATCATCGCCCCAAATTGAATTTTTTAAATGCTTTGAAGGGTTCTGATGTTGCTAACAATGAGGGTACCAAGAACCTTGGTATTTCTCTAGTTCGTAATCTGCATTTTGCTCCCCCTGCTATGACTGATGGTCGTGTGACAGTAGCTCCTCCACTTGATGTGTTTGAGGATGGCTGCGAACTTTGGAAATCCACCCTAGTTGGTCATTTTGTGGGTCAGAAATTACCATATCCCGTTGTTAATTCTATTGCCAAAAGAATCTGGGGCTCCTACGGTCTATCAGAAGTTTTATCTTCGGATAATGGTTTCTTCCTATTCACTTTTGATTCTGTTGATCATGCCACTAATGTGCTGGAAAGAGCCCCATGGCACATGGCAAGCAGACCTTTGGTGCTTAAACGTTGGCAACCGAACATGCAATTTTTGAAAGGTGATTTGGTCAAAGTTCCGGTATGGGTTAGGCTGTATAATGTTCCTCTTGAGTATTGGACTATTAAGGGGTTGAGTTGTGTAGCGAGTGCTATTGGGGTTCCTCTTCATGCTGATCAGACTACATTGTTGCGTCAAAGGCTTAGCTACGCAAGAGTTTGTGTTGAGATTGATGCTACGAAGATGCTGGTTAAGGAATACGACCTTCGCTGTCCCAATGGATTATTCATAACAATTTCAGCTGATTACGAATGGATACCATCAAAGTGCAATAATTGTAATGTCTTTGGACACACGACAGCGATATGTGCTACTAATAACGGTGCAAATCTTACAATGGAGGCAGAGGGTAAGAGGAAACTAGGAGCTGCGAACTCTAAATCTGCGGATAAACAGCAGAATCAGTTTCAATGGCAGGTAGTTGCTAAACGAAATAAGGGTTCTGTGAGTGGTGAGAATGGCACTTTGGCATCTAAAGTGCGTAACTGTAATGAGAATGGTTGTTCGACATCTGGTACAAATATTTCTGATTGTAATATCAATGAGAAGGCTGCATCAGATGTGAGCAATGCTGATTGTTATGAAGATGAAAATCCTACATCTCCTCTTGTTTTGAAGAGTTCACAAGGAGACATGAGGCAGGAGCAGGGGGGTACAAGTACTGCTTCAGATCAAAGTTTAGCCATCTCCAATACATCTGATTGTGCGACGGTGAACCAGGTTCTTTTCATTAATAGTCATGAGCTGAATGTAGATATTGACGCAATGGGAGGTGATACAGATGGGGAACGAACTGATAAGGAGTTGACGTCACCAATCCTGACAAGCCCACAAACTCTGAATTCCACCGAAAGGGAAACTGTGAATCAGTTGGCTATTAAGGCTAGAGACTCTCTAGAGAAAAAGAAAAAGGGTTCGAAAAACTCTTCAAAGAAGAATAAGAAATCTGTCTCCTCGCCTGGGGGCACGTCGAGGTAATCTTTGTGTTGCTGTTTGTACTCCTCTCTATTTTCTTATGATTATTGGATGTTGGAATGTAAGAGGTTTGAATGTTGAACAGCCATGTTGAACCTCTAACCTCTCTATTTTCTTATGATTATTGGATGTTGGAATGTAAGAGGTTTGAATGATCCCATAAAGCATTCAGCATTGCGTCAGCTCATCCATCAAGAGAGGATGACTCTTTTCGGTTTGGTTGAAACTCGGGTTAGAGACGAGAATAAAAATAATATTTCTCAACTTCTTCTGCGTAATTGGTCCTTTTTGTATAATTATGATTTCTCTTGTCGTGGTCGTATTTGGGTTTGTTGGAATGCTGATGTGGTGAAGGTTGATGTCCTCGGAATGTCAGACCAGGCTATTCATGTTTCTGTCACTATATTAGCTACCAATATCTGTTTCAATGCTTCAATTATATACGGAGACAATAACGCTTCCTTACGTGAGGCATTATGGTCTGATATAGTGAGTCGTAGTGATGGATGGGAGTCCAGCCCATGGATTCTTATGGGCGACTTTAATGCTATCCGCTACCAATCAGACAGGTTAGGAGGGTCTACTTCGTGGGCTGGTCATATGGACAGATTGGAAACATGTATTCAAGAAGCGAAAGTGGATGATCTTCGATATTCAGGCCTGCATTATACTTGGTCGAACCAATGTCCTGAGAATCTGATTATGCGGAAACTAGATAGAGTGCTTGTCAATGAGAAATGGAATCTGAACTTCCCCTTTTCAGAAGCGAGATTTTTGCCATCGGGTATGTCAGACCATTCTCCTATGGTGGTAAAGGTTACTGGTGATTATCAGAATATAAAGAAACCATTCAGATTCTTTGATATGTGGATGGACCATGACGAGTTCATGCCCTTGGTGAGGAAAGTATGGGAACACAATTCACGATGAAAAGATTAATGTCTTCTCCCAAGTGCAGGAG
>NW_011502339.1:0-21866 GCF_000495115.2 Populus euphratica
TAGTTGCTTGGTAAGTATCTAGAAAATTTCTGCAATTGAAAGTAGTTTAGTTTTCTGTTGCAGCTGAAACCTACTCAAGGAGCTGGGGCAAAACTTGCTTTTTTCACATGTCTGAAAGGAGTTTGGGTAAATGATGATCTGCATTTGATTTAAGTTTTCAGGAAAGTCTCGAACTCGAGGCCCTTGCTCTGTCTTTCATTTTCTGCAATACTGCATACAGCTAGACAAAACATCAAGAGTTTATGTCCCATTTTTGCATTTTGCATTATAGTATTTATCAAAAAAAGAAAGTGTACTATAGCAGACATTGTAATTTCTAATGGTCATATAAATCCTAATAAATTAAAGGAATAAATTTCGTATATGTATATATGAATCAGTTTTTTACTCCATCTCACAGTATCAAGTAATCTCTATGGCAGAGCCTTCTTGCGGGTGGCAGTGACCCAACAACGACAGCTATTATATGGGCACTAGCTTTGCTACTAAACAACAGAAATACGCTTAAAACAGCTCAATGTGAGCTTGACACCCACGTTGGAAAGCACCGCCAAGTGGCCGAGACAGAAATAAAGAACCTTGTATATTTGCAAGCCATTGTCAAGGAAACATTCAGACTACACACACCAGGACCACTCTCAGCACCAAGGGAAGCCATGGAGGATTGCACTGTAGCTGGCTTCTACATCCCAGCAGGCACGCGCCTTGTGGTTAACCTCTGGAAGTAGCATCGTGACCCTAACATGTGGGCTAACCCATTGGAATTTCAGCCTGAGAGGTTCCTGAAAGAGCATGCCGATTTGGATGCAAGGGGCCAGGACTTCGAATTCACACCATTCGGTTCTGGAAGAAGAATGTGCCCTGCGGTGTCATTCGCTGTCCAGGTTGTGCACCTGACACTTGCTCGGCTTCTTCATGGGTTTGAATTGAGGACAGTCTCGGATACCCCAGTCGATATGACTGAGAGCCCTGGGTTGACAGTCTCCAAAGCAACACCATTGGAGGTTGTCCTCAGGCCGAGGTTACCTTCCATCGCTTACGAATTCTAAGCAGCAAGCACAAGGAGATCATTGTGTAATCCCTTATAAAAATATGTCAAACAAAGGTAGAATAAAGGCAGGAAGTGTTTTTTATTGCCAATGTATTGCGATAACTGTTGAACTGATCTTATAGTCAAGTTTTTATTTCGTGGTTTTTAATTTACTATTGTCTATTTTTATCAACTATATCATTTGGTGCGTTTTTTTTCGAACTTAAAAATTTCAGGGGAAACAAATTTGTACAGAAGTACTGGCAGAAAGCTGAAATTGGAAAAAGCAGACAAGAAAATTGTTTGCATCTGGTCACCATCAGCTAGACTTAGCTCCCTTGTCCCTTGTGGCCATAATTGAATCAAAGGGAGTGGCAGAGCAATAAATATTGACGATAGTGAATATGCATGAACAGAAAGATAGTAGTAATAATAATATGCTCATTATAAAATCTCTTTGTTATCATTTTATATAATTAAAAATCAACAATGTTTTCATAGCTTATTATGATGGGATTATAGGCATGCCATCACGAACTCTATTTTCTAGAACATCTTATCACCAGTCTTCAACATCATAAGTAGCTTCGCACCTTACGAAACCTATCTTATGATAACAATGATTTTTCTTCAATTTGAATGTAAGCTTTCAATTTTGATAACCACATGATAAATCTTTTTTTTCAAAAAAATCTCATTAAAGAAAGGAACTTCATCAGAAAAAGTTCGTTAGTTCTTTGTGTATACATCCATGATGGTGCTTAATTTATGAATCTATTATGTGCAGATCAGGAAGAATCGGAAATCATCACTAGTTTTAAAAAATCTTCCCACATTAGCAAAGGCGTCATAAGGAACTACGAATTCAGCGCGTTAAGCCAGCATAGCAGGGATGTCCAGCCCAAAAACTCCTTCATTCATGACTATCTTGCAGGAACATATATAGTAAGCATGATCTACTGGTGAGCCTTTACGAAATGGTAGTAGATAATTTTATTATTTTCAATGTGTACTTACAGCTCTTATAATAAGCATGCACAGTGTTATTTTGGCGAGCCTTTACAAAAATGCAATCTTGAAGGTGTTTGTTAAGTTCTAATTATTGCAATTCTTGCTGATTTATGCAGTAAATCCGCTAATAGGTGTCCGCAAGAAGATTCTGAATGCTTCAGACTTCAGATTTGTGACGGAAACATCCGCTAACAGGTGTCCGCAAGAAGATTCTGAATGCTTCAGACTTCAGATTTGTGACGGAAAAGAGTGACGGCGGACAACAATTTGGTGGGAGGAAATATTTGCGTGTTTGAGCTGATGAGGTTGGGGAAGAAGGATGCACCGAGGGCTTTTATAGAGGGTGTTTATTGAAGTACATTTAGGGGCTTATCAGAATGCGGCAATCGTTGATGTTTCAGCCCGAAGACAGTCTCTTTTTAGGGATGCTATTTGGGCTTGGTGGGTCTGATTTTTGGTCTGCTTTAAAATGGGCCTAGTCCTGGGCCTGGATTCTTTTCATTTATTTAATTGAATTGGAGACCATGGTGCTTGGACTGTTCAATTTGATTTCCCTGGCTGGCATTTAGAGGTGCACATTGTTTCCTTATCCATCCTCTCACGTTCTTTTCCATACAAAGTCAAGTTTCCATCTCCTTCCTTTCCAATCATATTTGTAATATTTCCAACCCGACAAACACCACCGAAAAAAAAAGGTAACTACATGCATATTCCTCTGTAAGGCATACGACACTTATTTCATTAAATTATATAGTAATTAGTAGTAACTTGTAAGTTCTGTTTCTGGTGTACAAGGGGTGATTGTGTGTTTCTGTTTCTCATCTTATATATTGCAGGTTTTGGGTCAATGGCAACAGCCTCAGCAACGCTTTCTCCAGCAACACTTGCTGCTGCCACAGTTAGCAGTCCTGAGAGGAAGCAAATCAAAGTGAACTACATAATGGGACTGGATTCTTTTGGTGGGCTAAAAGCTCACAACAATGTGAGTTCATTAGGCTTGCCAGTATGCGCTGAGCAGTCCTTTGCAAAGGTGGTCAGCTCATTGAGAGCTCCATCAAAGGGTAAAGGCAGAAGTGGGGGTGCACTCTCTTCAACCTGCAGTGATGTTGGTGAGATATTCAGGATAGCAGCAATCATGAACGGGCTTGTTCTTGTTGGAGTTGCAGTGGGATTTGTTCTTCTTCGAGTCGAAGCTTTTGTGGAGGATATTGAATGAGAAATTTTAGCCACTATAGCCAGTTTCTTGGTTGGTTGTTGTTTTGTTAATCAAGGATATTGTTTGTACCTTAACTTCTTTGTTAATTAAGGATATTTCTTGGATGTCTAAACCAAACCAGCAAACTGAGTTTCAACACGAAACTTTATAAAAAATATTAATAAATTTTTTTTTTTTTAAACAGAAGAATAAAAGGTGAAAAATGTAGTTCTTGTCGTGTCACGATAACAGGTGGTTGTGGTTTTAAACAGGACACATATATACAATGAGTATTGCAACACTCTTCAAATCATGAGCAATTGACTTGTTTTTGAGAGAGATGATGATGATGAAGGGTTGCTTGTTGACAGTGAGAGGAGTTGTGGGGGAGATATTGAAGGCTTATGGTGATTGGACATGATAAATTTGATGTGGGCTTTGAGATAAATGGTGCTGGAGAGTTGCTTGTGGACAGCGGGAGCATTCGTGGGTGAGACAACGGAGGCTTGTGGTTGTTAGGCATAATCTGATTCAAATGAGGAAAAAAATTTCAATGGATTTAATTTTGATGATGATGATGATGGAGGTTTGCTTGTCGACAGTGGGAGGAGCTGTGGGGGAGACAACGGGGGTATGTGGTGATTGAGTATGATCTAATTAACGTGGAGTTTTGATTTTGATGATGTTCTGTTGAAGGGACAGGGACAGACACGGAAAATGCACTGTTTTTTTTTTCCTGATAAATAATTTTTTGCCCATTAAGATCTATTTTACCATTTTATTAAACAACTATATTTTGTATCCTTTAATTTAATTTTTTTATAAAAAAACATTTTTCTATGGAAAATTTACATTTGCATCAATCTCTTTTAATTTTATTCCCTGCAAATTCTCTTTTCTCAACCAAATTCACTCCACTTATTTTTCTTTTCAACCATAATTTATCCAATTTTTTTTTTTAATAAAATCCCTTTCATACGAACAATTTCCCCAAAACTCATTTCATAAACATCAATCCCTTTGAGACAAATAATGTAATGTTTTGAATTAAAAAAGATAAGAAAAGTCAATAAAGCCTTTGAAAGCTTAAAAATGAATATAAATAAATAAGGGATATTATAATAATTGAACAAAGAGTTGAGAAATATAAATAAAAAAATAAAATAAAAAGAGAGAGAATACAGTGAAAAACCAAAAGGAAAGAAAAAAGAAAAGAAAAGATAAGGAAAGAAGAATAAAGTTGGAGAAAATAAATTTAAAAGTAAGATTATGTATATATGTGTGTTAATTAAATTTTAAATTTTTATTTTGATAAATATTAGGGTTTTGAAAATTTTGTTTTGAATTTGATTGATGAATTAATTAGAATGTTATGGATTAATTTTAATGAGTAATGAATTAATTAGTTGATTTTGAAAGATTGTAAGTAAAGATGAAAATATTAAATTATAATTTTATTTAAATAGTAAAATTATGTTAGAAATTAGGAGATAACACTAGGTGACTATGCAAATACTGAGAAAACACTTAATTATGGAAAATGTCAAAAATGCTACTAAGGAATTTGTCAATTATTCTAAGAAATTACAGAAAATGAGTTTGAGCCTTACAAAACACTAGGAATATAAATGTAAAGAGGGATGTTCTATTGCTAGGGAATCATTAAATTCATCTAAGAGTATTTAAAAAATATATTAATTTGATATTTTTTAAATAAAAAACAGTTTAAAAAAGTTAGAAAAACATATTAAAAAAAAACGCTAAGATACTGGATTTGTGTAGGTGACTTTTACTGTATATTTTTTATGATCACCCACCCCGTGGAAATTCTGTATATTTTTTGTTTTTTTACAGAGAAGACTAGTTGAATAAGATAGAAGTGCCAAACCATATAAAACCCCACCATCAGTTGTTAGGATACTGGCATGCAAACCCGACAAGACAAAAGGTAAGGGACAAGATAAAATGAGAAATGACACACAAGAATTTACGTGGTTCACCCAATTTGGCTACGTCCACGGGCAAGTATAGAAGAATTTTACTAAGTAATGTGGGAATACAACTTCTCTCTAATAATAGGAGAACAACAAAAATCTCTCTATTATTAAGAGAAAACACCTCACTTACTATCTCACAAATACCTCACAATTTTGTGGGATTACTCTCTTCTCACCCTCTCTTCTTTCTCTCTTATGGTGTGTCTATAATGCTTGAATGCATTGCCTATTTATAGGCAAACATCCATGCAAAAGACAAGAGCAAGGTAGGTGGCACCAAATTTGTGCCTAACATTGTTGACAAACATTGTTGATTTTGTCAACAATGTTAGGGTCCAAATTTATGCCTAACAATGTTGACAAATTGGTGCCTAACATTGTTGACAAATTTATGCCTAACATTGTTGACAAACATTGTTGATTTTGTCAACAATGTTAGGGTGATTTCACATTCTCCCACTTGAAGACTTTGATGAGTTAATCAAGTCTTCACACTTGATTATCTATGCTTCTTCTATCCTTTCTATACTTGCAATCTTCATGCTGCTTACGTTTCTGCTAGGCCGTAAGAGGATCTGCACCATATATACTTATCAGTGTTAACCGGTTTTGTCAAAGCATCTGCTGGGTTTTCCTTTGTGTGAATCTTCTGAAAATCCACACTTCCATCTTCCACCACTTCACGAACAAAGTGATATTGAACATCTATGTGTTTTGTTCTTGAATGAAACGCTGGATTCCTTGCAATATGCAAGGCACTTTGACTATCACAATACAAAAGAATATTCTCTTGTTTGTGCCCAAGCTCCTCCATAAGTTTCTTCATCCATATTGCTTCTTTACAAGCTTGTGTAGCTGCCATATACTCAGCTTCTGTTGTGGATAACGCTACAACAGTCTGAAGTTTAGAAACCCAACTCACAGCTCCTCCTGCAATTATGAACACATAGCCTGTAGTGGACTTCCTTTTCTCAAGGTCACCAACAAAATTTGAATCAACATAACCTCTGATAGTAAATTCTGATCCTCCATAACATAATGCAGCATCTAAGGTACCCTTGATGTATCTCAAGATCCTCTTAATAGTATTCCAATGCTCTCTACCAGGATTTGCCATGTATCGACTAACTGCTCCCACTGCTTGTGCAATGTCTGGTCTTGTACATATCATGGCAAACATTAAACTTCCCACTACTGATGCATACGGTACTCGAGACATCTCCATCCTCTCTGCTTCATTGCTAGGAGACATACTTGAGGATAATTTGAAGTTAATAGGAAGTGGGGTGGAAATTGGCTTACAATCTTGCATGTTGAAGCGTCGCAAGATCTTCTTCAAATAATTCTTTTGAGAAAGCCAAATCTTCCTCTTACTTCTGTCTCGGTAAATTTGCATCCCTAGAATCTTGTTTGCTGGTCCCAAGTCCTTCATATCAAACTCCCTAGCCAACTGTGCCTTCAATTCTTGGACTCGATCTTTGTTGGGGCCTATCACCAACATGTCATCCACGTACAACAACAAAATGATGAAATCTTCTTCAAACCTCTTATAATACGTACAATGGTCTGAACTGAGTCTGTTGTACCCAAGGCTAATTATGAAGGAATCAAATCTCTTATACCAACACCTCGGCGCCTGTTTGAGACCGTATAGAGATTTGTTCAACCTGCAAACCAAGTTCTCCTTACCTGTTTCAGCAAAACCCTCTGGTTGGAGCATATAAATTTCTTCTTCAAGTTCTCCATGAAGAAATGTAGTTTTCACGTCTAACTGCTCCAAGTGAAGATCAAATATAGCACACATTGACAAGACTACTCTGATTGTCGTAAGTCGTACCACTAGAGAAAATATCTCATTGAAGTCTATTCCTTCTTTCTGAGCATATCCTTTCACCACCAATCTTGTACGATACCGCTCCACTTGATCATTGCCATCACGTTTTATCTTGTAAACCCATTTGTTGCCAATGGCCTTTCTTCCTTGTGGTAGCGGAACAAGATCCCAAGTATTATTCTTGTACAGAGCTTCAATCTCCTCTTGCATTGCTGTCATCCACATAGACACATCTGTGCTTTTAATAGCCTCATGGAAAGTTGATGGCTCTCCATCATCTGTTAGAAGACAGTATGCAATGTTACTTTCAGTAACATATTCTGAGTGCCAAGCCGGTGGTCTTCTTTTACGAGTCGACCGCCGAACTTCAGGAGTTTCAGACTCTATTTGTTCTTGCTCTTCATGCTCTGGTACAGCTTCAGAAAAAGCATGATTCTGAGTATTTTCCACATGGACTGCTGTAGTCTCTTTTAGAATGCTATTATGTTCTTCCATTTGTATTTTACCTTCTGCAAATATGACATCTCTACTGATCACTACCTTGTGGGTAGTGGGATCCCACAAGCGATACCCCTTCACTCCATCAGCATATCCCAAGAATACACATTTTCTGGATTTTGAATCCAGCTTGCTAACTTCTTGTGTATTGTACATCACGTACACAAGACTTCCAAATATATGCAATCGAGAATAGTCAGCTGGTTTTCCAGTCCACATCTCCATCGGTGTCTTCAACTCAATTGCGGTTGATGGAGATCGATTTATCACATAACAGGCGGTATTGACTGCTTCTGCCCAGAATGACTTTCCTAGACCTACAGCCTTCAACATTGCTCTTGTTCTTTCTAATAGAGTTCTGTTCATCCGCTCTGCCACTCCATTTTGTTGTGGAGTGTATACCGTTGTGAACTGCCTTTTGATACCTTCATATTGACAGAAGTTATCAAATTCATCACTGGTATATTCTCATCCATTGTCAGTCCTCAAACACTTGATCTTCTTTTCAGATTCAAGTTCCGCCAGCGCTTTGAAAGTTTTAAAAACTGTAAGCACATCTGCCTTCCTTCTAATTGGATACACCCAACATCTCCTGGAGAAGTCATCTATGAATGATACAAAGTATCTTGCTCCTCCCAAGGATATAACCGGTGCTTGCCATACATCAGAGTGAATCAGGTCTAAGATGCATTTGCTCTTAGTTGTTGATGTGCCAAACTTCAACCTGTGTTGTTTACTTGTAACACAGTGCTCACAAAAAGGTAAAGTAACCTTTGTAAGCCCAGGGAGTAACTTCTGATCAGAGAGAACCTTTAAACCTTTTTCTGACATGTGACTTAGTTTTTGATGCCACATCATCGTCTTCTCTTTTGCAGGACTGGTTGATGCGATTGACGCTTCTGCCTCATGATGTGTTTCTCCCATTAATGCAAATACATTTGCAACTGTCTTTCTTGCCTTTAAAACCACCGGCGCTCCTTTGATGATTTTCATAATTCCATTGTCTGTTCGGATCTTACAGCCAAGACTATCAAATTGTCCTATAGACAAAAGATTCTTCTTTAAGTCTTTTACATGTCGCACTTCTGAAATAGTATGAATTAAGCCATCATACATCTTCAATTTGATGGTGCCAATGCCGACAATCTCTAAAGCATGATTATCACCCATGAACACTTTGCCTCCAGAGATAGGTTTATATGTATGGAACCAATCTCGATTAGGAGTCATATGCCATGTTGCTCCTGAATCAATTAGCCAAACCTTAGTGAGCTCTTCTGTATCTGTAGAGATTGTCGCTGCTTCACTATATAAAACATCTCCATCTTCTGAGGTACTCGCAACACACCCTTGAGATTTTGATGACTCTGCAGAATTCTCTATACCCTTTTTAAACCAACAATCCTTTTTGAAGTGCCCCTTTTTGCCACAGTTGTAGCATTTCACAGCCTTCTTATTTCTTGATTTGGACCTCCCCTGCCTTTGACTCCCACTAGAGCCACGCTCCGTTGATCTTCCTCTTGACACCAATAATGCCTCTGCTTGGTTTGAACTGTTTCTGTCTCCTTTGTTTTTGCGCCTATTTTCTTCTTCCAAGATAGCGGCTGCAACATCATCGAAGACTAGATAATCTGAGAGGATATTATTTGTCAAGTTGATAATGAGTTGATCATACGAATCAGGAAGACTTTGAAGTAGAAGCTCTGTACGTTCATTTTCCTCTATTTGCTGACCCAATGTAGTGAGTTGTGAAAATAGAGTTCTTATTGTGTTGATATGGTCAGTCACCGATGTGGTTTCTGCCATTCGAAGGGTATAAAGTCTCAGCTTTAAGAAAATCTTATTGTGCAAAGACTTGGACTCGTATAGCTTTGTTAGAGTCTCCCATATCTCCTTAGCTATTTTCTTCTCCGCCACACTTGATAATACTTCATCGGCTAATGCTAAATGTATGTTAGCAATAACATTGTCATTCATCTCATTCCATTTTGTATTATCAGTGATCTCCGCGGGCCGATCCCCAATTGCTGCCAAGCAATTGTCTTTTCTTAAGATTGCCTTGATTCTCATTTTCCACAATGAGAAATTGCTCCCATTAAACCTCTCAATCTCGTACTTTGCTGCCATTGTATTCACCAAGATCTATTCAGCTATCACCGTTTCACAGATCTGTAACGTATATAGAAATAGTATCGTGTGAATAATACTTCACTAAGTAAGTTCCCAGGAAAGATTGGAGGGGTCACAAACGGTCCCGCTTAAAACCCAATCTCCTTAGACAGAACTTCCTAGACTGTATTTAATCACCACACTGACTTTCTATATACGCCAACAGCAACGTATGTGAACAGTACCGTATGGATGAATAGTGCCGTATACGTGAATAGTACCGTATACACGAATAACTTTTGTGTATTAATCAACACCAACCAGAAGGCTTTGATACCACTGTTAGGATACTGACATGCAAACCCGACAAGACAAAAGGTAAGGGACAAGATAAAATGAGAAATGACACACAAGAATTTACGTGGTTCACCCAATTTGGCTACGTCCACGGGCAAGTATAGAAGAATTTTACTAAGTAATGTGGGAATACAACTTCTCTCTAATAATAGGAGAACAACAAAAATCTCTCTATTATTAGGAGAAAACACCTCACTTACTATCTCACAAATACCTCACAATTTTGTGGGATTACTCTCTTCTCACCCTCTCTTCTTTCTCTCTTATGGTGTGTCTATAATGCTTGAATGCATTGCTTTTATGATCACCCACCGCGTGGAAATTCTGTATATTTTTTGTTTTTTACAGATAAGACTAGTTGAATAAGATAGAAGTGTCAAACCATACAAAACCCCATCATCAGTAACCATCAGCTATGAATGAGCTTGGCATTACTGGGCTATCAATATGTGAACAGCATAAGAAGTGAGCCCTACAAAATTATTTCATTTGCCTCAATTGGAAAGTTTCTTTCAGTGGCAGCTGAAAAAGATAGCAACCAAGTACCAAACCTCCATTACAAACTAAACCATGAAAACCTTAACTGATCTCCGAGAAATCTCCTTCTATGCTCTTCTTCTTGCAATAATTTCTATTGTCTTGGCCACAATATTTTCCAGAGCAAACAAGAAAAATGGCAAGATGCCTCCAGAGGTAGCAGGGTCATGGCCTGTTATTGGCCACCTACATCTTCTTGGAGGAAGAAACCAGCTGCTGCATAAAACACTAGGGGGCATGGCAGATAAGTATGGGTCAATCTTCTCTATCCGCCTTGGAATTCATCCAGCGATTGTGGTGAGCGATTGGGAAATTGTGAAAGAATGTTTCACTGCAAATGATAGGGTCTTTTCCACACGTCCGAAATTCTTAGCATTAAAGATCATGGGCTATAACCAAACTATGTTCGGCTTTGCACCGTATGGGCGATATTGGCGTGATATGAGGAAGTTAGTCATGGTTGAACTCCTCTCCAATCATAGGCTCGAGTTGCTCAAGCATGTCAGGGACACAGAAACCAGTTTGCTCATGAAAGATTTTTATGAGAAATCGTCAAGGAATGGAGGGCAAGTTGTTGTGGAAATGAAGCAAAGATTAGCGGACATGGCAATGAACATAATAGTTAGAATGATTTCTGGGAAGCGATATTTTAGTGCCGATGCAAAAGGCAACCAAGAGGCAAAGAGGTGTCAAGAGGCTTTAGGAAATTTCTTCTATCTAGTGGGGTTAAATTTGGCTTCAGATGCTGTTCCATTGTTTAGTTGGCTGGATTTGGTGAAGGGATATATAGGAAAAATGAAAAGAACGGCAAGGGAGTTAGATTGCGTGCTTGGGAGCTGGGTGGATGAACATCGAAGGATCAGGCTCAACAGAAGCATCATCGAGGAGGAGAAAGACTTCATCTATGTAATGCTTTCTAAGATGGATGATAGTAACATTTCTGTTGATGAAGCTGACACAACCGTTAAGGCTAGTTGCTTGGTAAGTATCTAGAAAATTTCTGCAATTGAAAGTAGTTTAGTTTTCTGTTGCAGCTGAAACCTACTCAAGGAGCTGGGGCAAAACTTGCTTTTTTCACATGTCTGAAAGGAGTTTGGGTAAATGATGATCTGCATTTGATTTAAGTTTTCAGGAAAGTCTCGAACTCGAGGCCCTTGCTCTGTCTTTCATTTTCTGCAATACTGCATACAGCTAGACAAAACATCAAGAGTTTATGTCCCATTTTTGCATTTTGCATTATAGTATTTATCAAAAAAAGAAAGTGTACTATAGCAGACATTGTAATTTCTAATGGTCATATAAATCCTAATAAATTAAAGGAATAAATTTCGTATATGTATATATGAATCAGTTTTTTACTCCATCTCACAGTATCAAGTAATCTCTATGGCAGAGCCTTCTTGCGGGTGGCAGTGACCCAACAACGACAGCTATTATATGGGCACTAGCTTTGCTACTAAACAACAGAAATACGCTTAAAACAGCTCAATGTGAGCTTGACACCCACGTTGGAAAGCACCGCCAAGTGGCCGAGACAGAAATAAAGAACCTTGTATATTTGCAAGCCATTGTCAAGGAAACATTCAGACTACACACACCAGGACCACTCTCAGCACCAAGGGAAGCCATGGAGGATTGCACTGTAGCTGGCTTCTACATCCCAGCAGGCACGCGCCTTGTGGTTAACCTCTGGAAGTAGCATCGTGACCCTAACATGTGGGCTAACCCATTGGAATTTCAGCCTGAGAGGTTCCTGAAAGAGCATGCCGATTTGGATGCAAGGGGCCAGGACTTCGAATTCACACCATTCGGTTCTGGAAGAAGAATGTGCCCTGCGGTGTCATTCGCTGTCCAGGTTGTGCACCTGACACTTGCTCGGCTTCTTCATGGGTTTGAATTGAGGACAGTCTCGGATACCCCAGTCGATATGACTGAGAGCCCTGGGTTGACAGTCTCCAAAGCAACACCATTGGAGGTTGTCCTCAGGCCGAGGTTACCTTCCATCGCTTACGAATTCTAAGCAGCAAGCACAAGGAGATCATTGTGTAATCCCTTATAAAAATATGTCAAACAAAGGTAGAATAAAGGCAGGAAGTGTTTTTTATTGCCAATGTATTGCGATAACTGTTGAACTGATCTTATAGTCAAGTTTTTATTTCGTGGTTTTTAATTTACTATTGTCTATTTTTATCAACTATATCATTTGGTGCGTTTTTTTTCGAACTTAAAAATTTCAGGGGAAACAAATTTGTACAGAAGTACTGGCAGAAAGCTGAAATTGGAAAAAGCAGACAAGAAAATTGTTTGCATCTGGTCACCATCAGCTAGACTTAGCTCCCTTGTCCCTTGTGGCCATAATTGAATCAAAGGGAGTGGCAGAGCAATAAATATTGACGATAGTGAATATGCATGAACAGAAAGATAGTAGTAATAATAATATGCTCATTATAAAATCTCTTTGTTATCATTTTATATAATTAAAAATCAACAATGTTTTCATAGCTTATTATGATGGGATTATAGGCATGCCATCACGAACTCTATTTTCTAGAACATCTTATCACCAGTCTTCAACATCATAAGTAGCTTCGCACCTTACGAAACCTATCTTATGATAACAATGATTTTTCTTCAATTTGAATGTAAGCTTTCAATTTTGATAACCACATGATAAATCTTTTTTTTCAAAAAAATCTCATTAAAGAAAGGAACTTCATCAGAAAAAGTTCGTTAGTTCTTTGTGTATACATCCATGATGGTGCTTAATTTATGAATCTATTATGTGCAGATCAGGAAGAATCGGAAATCATCACTAGTTTTAAAAAATCTTCCCACATTAGCAAAGGCGTCATAAGGAACTACGAATTCAGCGCGTTAAGCCAGCATAGCAGGGATGTCCAGCCCAAAAACTCCTTCATTCATGACTATCTTGCAGGAACATATATAGTAAGCATGATCTACTGGTGAGCCTTTACGAAATGGTAGTAGATAATTTTATTATTTTCAATGTGTACTTACAGCTCTTATAATAAGCATGCACAGTGTTATTTTGGCGAGCCTTTACAAAAATGCAATCTTGAAGGTGTTTGTTAAGTTCTAATTATTGCAATTCTTGCTGATTTATGCAGTAAATCCGCTAATAGGTGTCCGCAAGAAGATTCTGAATGCTTCAGACTTCAGATTTGTGACGGAAACATCCGCTAACAGGTGTCCGCAAGAAGATTCTGAATGCTTCAGACTTCAGATTTGTGACGGAAAAGAGTGACGGCGGACAACAATTTGGTGGGAGGAAATATTTGCGTGTTTGAGCTGATGAGGTTGGGGAAGAAGGATGCACCGAGGGCTTTTATAGAGGGTGTTTATTGAAGTACATTTAGGGGCTTATCAGAATGCGGCAATCGTTGATGTTTCAGCCCGAAGACAGTCTCTTTTTAGGGATGCTATTTGGGCTTGGTGGGTCTGATTTTTGGTCTGCTTTAAAATGGGCCTAGTCCTGGGCCTGGATTCTTTTCATTTATTTAATTGAATTGGAGACCATGGTGCTTGGACTGTTCAATTTGATTTCCCTGGCTGGCATTTAGAGGTGCACATTGTTTCCTTATCCATCCTCTCACGTTCTTTTCCATACAAAGTCAAGTTTCCATCTCCTTCCTTTCCAATCATATTTGTAATATTTCCAACCCGACAAACACCACCGAAAAAAAAAGGTAACTACATGCATATTCCTCTGTAAGGCATACGACACTTATTTCATTAAATTATATAGTAATTAGTAGTAACTTGTAAGTTCTGTTTCTGGTGTACAAGGGGTGATTGTGTGTTTCTGTTTCTCATCTTATATATTGCAGGTTTTGGGTCAATGGCAACAGCCTCAGCAACGCTTTCTCCAGCAACACTTGCTGCTGCCACAGTTAGCAGTCCTGAGAGGAAGCAAATCAAAGTGAACTACATAATGGGACTGGATTCTTTTGGTGGGCTAAAAGCTCACAACAATGTGAGTTCATTAGGCTTGCCAGTATGCGCTGAGCAGTCCTTTGCAAAGGTGGTCAGCTCATTGAGAGCTCCATCAAAGGGTAAAGGCAGAAGTGGGGGTGCACTCTCTTCAACCTGCAGTGATGTTGGTGAGATATTCAGGATAGCAGCAATCATGAACGGGCTTGTTCTTGTTGGAGTTGCAGTGGGATTTGTTCTTCTTCGAGTCGAAGCTTTTGTGGAGGATATTGAATGAGAAATTTTAGCCACTATAGCCAGTTTCTTGGTTGGTTGTTGTTTTGTTAATCAAGGATATTGTTTGTACCTTAACTTCTTTGTTAATTAAGGATATTTCTTGGATGTCTAAACCAAACCAGCAAACTGAGTTTCAACACGAAACTTTATAAAAAATATTAATAAATTTTTTTTTTTTTAAACAGAAGAATAAAAGGTGAAAAATGTAGTTCTTGTCGTGTCACGATAACAGGTGGTTGTGGTTTTAAACAGGACACATATATACAATGAGTATTGCAACACTCTTCAAATCATGAGCAATTGACTTGTTTTTGAGAGAGATGATGATGATGAAGGGTTGCTTGTTGACAGTGAGAGGAGTTGTGGGGGAGATATTGAAGGCTTATGGTGATTGGACATGATAAATTTGATGTGGGCTTTGAGATAAATGGTGCTGGAGAGTTGCTTGTGGACAGCGGGAGCATTCGTGGGTGAGACAACGGAGGCTTGTGGTTGTTAGGCATAATCTGATTCAAATGAGGAAAAAAATTTCAATGGATTTAATTTTGATGATGATGATGATGGAGGTTTGCTTGTCGACAGTGGGAGGAGCTGTGGGGGAGACAACGGGGGTATGTGGTGATTGAGTATGATCTAATTAACGTGGAGTTTTGATTTTGATGATGTTCTGTTGAAGGGACAGGGACAGACACGGAAAATGCACTGTTTTTTTTTTCCTGATAAATAATTTTTTGCCCATTAAGATCTATTTTACCATTTTATTAAACAACTATATTTTGTATCCTTTAATTTAATTTTTTTATAAAAAAACATTTTTCTATGGAAAATTTACATTTGCATCAATCTCTTTTAATTTTATTCCCTGCAAATTCTCTTTTCTCAACCAAATTCACTCCACTTATTTTTCTTTTCAACCATAATTTATCCAATTTTTTTTTTTAATAAAATCCCTTTCATACGAACAATTTCCCCAAAACTCATTTCATAAACATCAATCCCTTTGAGACAAATAATGTAATGTTTTGAATTAAAAAAGATAAGAAAAGTCAATAAAGCCTTTGAAAGCTTAAAAATGAATATAAATAAATAAGGGATATTATAATAATTGAACAAAGAGTTGAGAAATATAAATAAAAAAATAAAATAAAAAGAGAGAGAATACAGTGAAAAACCAAAAGGAAAGAAAAAAGAAAAGAAAAGATAAGGAAAGAAGAATAAAGTTGGAGAAAATAAATTTAAAAGTAAGATTATGTATATATGTGTGTTAATTAAATTTTAAATTTTTATTTTGATAAATATTAGGGTTTTGAAAATTTTGTTTTGAATTTGATTGATGAATTAATTAGAATGTTATGGATTAATTTTAATGAGTAATGAATTAATTAGTTGATTTTGAAAGATTGTAAGTAAAGATGAAAATATTAAATTATAATTTTATTTAAATAGTAAAATTATGTTAGAAATTAGGAGATAACACTAGGTGACTATGCAAATACTGAGAAAACACTTAATTATGGAAAATGTCAAAAATGCTACTAAGGAATTTGTCAATTATTCTAAGAAATTACAGAAAATGAGTTTGAGCCTTACAAAACACTAGGAATATAAATGTAAAGAGGGATGTTCTATTGCTAGGGAATCATTAAATTCATCTAAGAGTATTTAAAAAATATATTAATTTGATATTTTTTAAATAAAAAACAGTTTAAAAAAGTTAGAAAAACATATTAAAAAAAAACGCTAAGATACTGGATTTGTGTAGGTGACTTTTACTGTATATTTTTTATGATCACCCACCCCGTGGAAATTCTGTATATTTTTTGTTTTTTTACAGAGAAGACTAGTTGAATAAGATAGAAGTGCCAAACCATATAAAACCCCACCATCAGTTGTTAGGATACTGGCATGCAAACCCGACAAGACAAAAGGTAAGGGACAAGATAAAATGAGAAATGACACACAAGAATTTACGTGGTTCACCCAATTTGGCTACGTCCACGGGCAAGTATAGAAGAATTTTACTAAGTAATGTGGGAATACAACTTCTCTCTAATAATAGGAGAACAACAAAAATCTCTCTATTATTAAGAGAAAACACCTCACTTACTATCTCACAAATACCTCACAATTTTGTGGGATTACTCTCTTCTCACCCTCTCTTCTTTCTCTCTTATGGTGTGTCTATAATGCTTGAATGCATTGCCTATTTATAGGCAAACATCCATGCAAAAGACAAGAGCAAGGTAGGTGGCACCAAATTTGTGCCTAACATTGTTGACAAACATTGTTGATTTTGTCAACAATGTTAGGGTCCAAATTTATGCCTAACAATGTTGACAAATTGGTGCCTAACATTGTTGACAAATTTATGCCTAACATTGTTGACAAACATTGTTGATTTTGTCAACAATGTTAGGGTGATTTCACATTCTCCCACTTGAAGACTTTGATGAGTTAATCAAGTCTTCACACTTGATTATCTATGCTTCTTCTATCCTTTCTATACTTGCAATCTTCATGCTGCTTACGTTTCTGCTAGGCCGTAAGAGGATCTGCACCATATATACTTATCAGTGTTAACCGGTTTTGTCAAAGCATCTGCTGGGTTTTCCTTTGTGTGAATCTTCTGAAAATCCACACTTCCATCTTCCACCACTTCACGAACAAAGTGATATTGAACATCTATGTGTTTTGTTCTTGAATGAAACGCTGGATTCCTTGCAATATGCAAGGCACTTTGACTATCACAATACAAAAGAATATTCTCTTGTTTGTGCCCAAGCTCCTCCATAAGTTTCTTCATCCATATTGCTTCTTTACAAGCTTGTGTAGCTGCCATATACTCAGCTTCTGTTGTGGATAACGCTACAACAGTCTGAAGTTTAGAAACCCAACTCACAGCTCCTCCTGCAATTATGAACACATAGCCTGTAGTGGACTTCCTTTTCTCAAGGTCACCAACAAAATTTGAATCAACATAACCTCTGATAGTAAATTCTGATCCTCCATAACATAATGCAGCATCTAAGGTACCCTTGATGTATCTCAAGATCCTCTTAATAGTATTCCAATGCTCTCTACCAGGATTTGCCATGTATCGACTAACTGCTCCCACTGCTTGTGCAATGTCTGGTCTTGTACATATCATGGCAAACATTAAACTTCCCACTACTGATGCATACGGTACTCGAGACATCTCCATCCTCTCTGCTTCATTGCTAGGAGACATACTTGAGGATAATTTGAAGTTAATAGGAAGTGGGGTGGAAATTGGCTTACAATCTTGCATGTTGAAGCGTCGCAAGATCTTCTTCAAATAATTCTTTTGAGAAAGCCAAATCTTCCTCTTACTTCTGTCTCGGTAAATTTGCATCCCTAGAATCTTGTTTGCTGGTCCCAAGTCCTTCATATCAAACTCCCTAGCCAACTGTGCCTTCAATTCTTGGACTCGATCTTTGTTGGGGCCTATCACCAACATGTCATCCACGTACAACAACAAAATGATGAAATCTTCTTCAAACCTCTTATAATACGTACAATGGTCTGAACTGAGTCTGTTGTACCCAAGGCTAATTATGAAGGAATCAAATCTCTTATACCAACACCTCGGCGCCTGTTTGAGACCGTATAGAGATTTGTTCAACCTGCAAACCAAGTTCTCCTTACCTGTTTCAGCAAAACCCTCTGGTTGGAGCATATAAATTTCTTCTTCAAGTTCTCCATGAAGAAATGTAGTTTTCACGTCTAACTGCTCCAAGTGAAGATCAAATATAGCACACATTGACAAGACTACTCTGATTGTCGTAAGTCGTACCACTAGAGAAAATATCTCATTGAAGTCTATTCCTTCTTTCTGAGCATATCCTTTCACCACCAATCTTGTACGATACCGCTCCACTTGATCATTGCCATCACGTTTTATCTTGTAAACCCATTTGTTGCCAATGGCCTTTCTTCCTTGTGGTAGCGGAACAAGATCCCAAGTATTATTCTTGTACAGAGCTTCAATCTCCTCTTGCATTGCTGTCATCCACATAGACACATCTGTGCTTTTAATAGCCTCATGGAAAGTTGATGGCTCTCCATCATCTGTTAGAAGACAGTATGCAATGTTACTTTCAGTAACATATTCTGAGTGCCAAGCCGGTGGTCTTCTTTTACGAGTCGACCGCCGAACTTCAGGAGTTTCAGACTCTATTTGTTCTTGCTCTTCATGCTCTGGTACAGCTTCAGAAAAAGCATGATTCTGAGTATTTTCCACATGGACTGCTGTAGTCTCTTTTAGAATGCTATTATGTTCTTCCATTTGTATTTTACCTTCTGCAAATATGACATCTCTACTGATCACTACCTTGTGGGTAGTGGGATCCCACAAGCGATACCCCTTCACTCCATCAGCATATCCCAAGAATACACATTTTCTGGATTTTGAATCCAGCTTGCTAACTTCTTGTGTATTGTACATCACGTACACAAGACTTCCAAATATATGCAATCGAGAATAGTCAGCTGGTTTTCCAGTCCACATCTCCATCGGTGTCTTCAACTCAATTGCGGTTGATGGAGATCGATTTATCACATAACAGGCGGTATTGACTGCTTCTGCCCAGAATGACTTTCCTAGACCTACAGCCTTCAACATTGCTCTTGTTCTTTCTAATAGAGTTCTGTTCATCCGCTCTGCCACTCCATTTTGTTGTGGAGTGTATACCGTTGTGAACTGCCTTTTGATACCTTCATATTGACAGAAGTTATCAAATTCATCACTGGTATATTCTCATCCATTGTCAGTCCTCAAACACTTGATCTTCTTTTCAGATTCAAGTTCCGCCAGCGCTTTGAAAGTTTTAAAAACTGTAAGCACATCTGCCTTCCTTCTAATTGGATACACCCAACATCTCCTGGAGAAGTCATCTATGAATGATACAAAGTATCTTGCTCCTCCCAAGGATATAACCGGTGCTTGCCATACATCAGAGTGAATCAGGTCTAAGATGCATTTGCTCTTAGTTGTTGATGTGCCAAACTTCAACCTGTGTTGTTTACTTGTAACACAGTGCTCACAAAAAGGTAAAGTAACCTTTGTAAGCCCAGGGAGTAACTTCTGATCAGAGAGAACCTTTAAACCTTTTTCTGACATGTGACTTAGTTTTTGATGCCACATCATCGTCTTCTCTTTTGCAGGACTGGTTGATGCGATTGACGCTTCTGCCTCATGATGTGTTTCTCCCATTAATGCAAATACATTTGCAACTGTCTTTCTTGCCTTTAAAACCACCGGCGCTCCTTTGATGATTTTCATAATTCCATTGTCTGTTCGGATCTTACAGCCAAGACTATCAAATTGTCCTATAGACAAAAGATTCTTCTTTAAGTCTTTTACATGTCGCACTTCTGAAATAGTATGAATTAAGCCATCATACATCTTCAATTTGATGGTGCCAATGCCGACAATCTCTAAAGCATGATTATCACCCATGAACACTTTGCCTCCAGAGATAGGTTTATATGTATGGAACCAATCTCGATTAGGAGTCATATGCCATGTTGCTCCTGAATCAATTAGCCAAACCTTAGTGAGCTCTTCTGTATCTGTAGAGATTGTCGCTGCTTCACTATATAAAACATCTCCATCTTCTGAGGTACTCGCAACACACCCTTGAGATTTTGATGACTCTGCAGAATTCTCTATACCCTTTTTAAACCAACAATCCTTTTTGAAGTGCCCCTTTTTGCCACAGTTGTAGCATTTCACAGCCTTCTTATTTCTTGATTTGGACCTCCCCTGCCTTTGACTCCCACTAGAGCCACGCTCCGTTGATCTTCCTCTTGACACCAATAATGCCTCTGCTTGGTTTGAACTGTTTCTGTCTCCTTTGTTTTTGCGCCTATTTTCTTCTTCCAAGATAGCGGCTGCAACATCATCGAAGACTAGATAATCTGAGAGGATATTATTTGTCAAGTTGATAATGAGTTGATCATACGAATCAGGAAGACTTTGAAGTAGAAGCTCTGTACGTTCATTTTCCTCTATTTGCTGACCCAATGTAGTGAGTTGTGAAAATAGAGTTCTTATTGTGTTGATATGGTCAGTCACCGATGTGGTTTCTGCCATTCGAAGGGTATAAAGTCTCAGCTTTAAGAAAATCTTATTGTGCAAAGACTTGGACTCGTATAGCTTTGTTAGAGTCTCCCATATCTCCTTAGCTATTTTCTTCTCCGCCACACTTGATAATACTTCATCGGCTAATGCTAAATGTATGTTAGCAATAACATTGTCATTCATCTCATTCCATTTTGTATTATCAGTGATCTCCGCGGGCCGATCCCCAATTGCTGCCAAGCAATTGTCTTTTCTTAAGATTGCCTTGATTCTCATTTTCCACAATGAGAAATTGCTCCCATTAAACCTCTCAATCTCGTACTTTGCTGCCATTGTATTCACCAAGATCTATTCAGCTATCACCGTTTCACAGATCTGTAACGTATATAGAAATAGTATCGTGTGAATAATACTTCACTAAGTAAGTTCCCAGGAAAGATTGGAGGGGTCACAAACGGTCCCGCTTAAAACCCAATCTCCTTAGACAGAACTTCCTAGACTGTATTTAATCACCACACTGACTTTCTATATACGCCAACAGCAACGTATGTGAACAGTACCGTATGGATGAATAGTGCCGTATACGTGAATAGTACCGTATACACGAATAACTTTTGTGTATTAATCAACACCAACCAGAAGGCTTTGATACCACTGTTAGGATACTGACATGCAAACCCGACAAGACAAAAGGTAAGGGACAAGATAAAATGAGAAATGACACACAAGAATTTACGTGGTTCACCCAATTTGGCTACGTCCACGGGCAAGTATAGAAGAATTTTACTAAGTAATGTGGGAATACAACTTCTCTCTAATAATAGGAGAACAACAAAAATCTCTCTATTATTAGGAGAAAACACCTCACTTACTATCTCACAAATACCTCACAATTTTGTGGGATTACTCTCTTCTCACCCTCTCTTCTTTCTCTCTTATGGTGTGTCTATAATGCTTGAATGCATTGC
>NW_011502301.1:0-22444 GCF_000495115.2 Populus euphratica
ATGAAAGTTATAGGCCTATGTCTTACCTTTTCATTCATATAAAGTAGACCTAAATCTGAGATCTATAGCTCCAGATATGACCCAATTACCGAATAATGTTCCGGTTTGGATTGCACCGACATCTCTTTTCTAAGTTTGGCCATCTCTTTGTCCTTTCAATTTCAGTTCTTAAATTAATCAATCAATTCTTTTATTTATGTGATAGGCCTGTATGTAAAATGAACATTTACCACAAATTAAATATATCTTATATTATTATATATGTTATTATAAAATATGCTTTAGTTAAGGAGTTATTGATACTTCGAGTGCAAAATGATGATATAAAACCTTGATAAAAATGTACTTTTAAGTACTAATCAACTATGCATGTGATTGAGGTTCTTTTGGGAGTTAGGATAATAGAGGGTCTCATGGTTGGAGTAAAGAACAAACTCCTATGGTAACAATTTGTGGCGCCAATAGTGCAAGGCCTGAACCACCGCATAAAACTCCTTATCATAAGTTGAGTACCTTTTTTTTTTGCCTCATTAAGTTTCTCACCGAAGTAGGCTACAGGGTGACATTCTTGACTGAGTACTCCACCTATACCAACTCTCGAAGCATTATAGTTAACTTCAAACACCTTAGTAAAATCAGGTAGCCGCATTATTGGTGTCATCTTCTTCTTAACCTCCTCAAATGCCCTATTAGCTCCTTTACTCCACTGAAACTCACCTAGTTTCAAACAATCTATAATAGGCGAATGATGGTGCTAAATCCCTTAATGAAACGATAATAGAAAGTCACAAGCCCATGAAAACAACGAACCTCATAAATAGTCTTAGGCTTAGGCCAATCTATTATCCCTTGGACTTTCTAGGGTTTAGCAAAGACTTATTTCCATGACACTATAAACCCTAAAAAGAACATTTGATATATAAAGAAGGAACATTTTTTGACATTTGCAAACAAACTTGCCTTTCTTAGGGTTGTACAAACTTGAATAAGGTGATCGAAATGCTTTTCTTTGGTTTTGCTATCAATAAGAATATCATCATAGTATACCACCAAGAACTTTCTCATAAATGCCCTAAACACTTGTGTCATTATTCTCATAAAAGAACTTGGTGCATTAGAAAGGCCAAAAGGCATGACTAGCTATTCATATAAATCATCCTTAGTCTTAAATGTTGTTTTCCACTCATCTCCCAAACGGATCCTAATCTGATGATGCCTACTCTTCAAGTCAATCTTAGAGAAGATGTGGGCTCCTGCCATCATATCTAGCATGTCATCCGATCAAGGAATTGAAAAACAATACTTGACTGTAATCCTATTGATGGCTCAACAATCTACACACATTCTCTATAATCCATCTTTCTTAGGTATTAATAGTGCAAGTACTGCATAAGAGCTCAAACTCTCTCGTATAAAACCCTTTAGTAACAACTCACATACTTATCTTTGCAATTTAGCATGCTCACTCCGGTTCATCCTATAGTGAGGCAAGTTTGGTAATATGGCACTAGGGAAAAAATCTATGGCGTGTTGAACACCACGCAAGGGGGGTAAGGCATCAGGTAGTTTAGAAGGGAAAACATATAGAAATTTTTTCAACACTTCTCTTACCTCTTCAGGTTACTCTTCTAAAAAGTCTTCTACAATCTCCTTAGCCACTACAACAAACACAACAGACTCCTTACATATCTCCTTATCAAACTCCCTATGACTTATTATATTAACCCCTCCTTTTTTCATTTTATTCTTCTTCTGACTATTATTATTAGACCTCAGAGGTAATCCAATAAGTTGGATTTTATTACCTTGAAAAGTGAATGAACAAAAACTTGATGGTCCAAAGATTGTAAAGTCCAAATTATATAAATAAAGCCTACTCAGAATGATATGCCCTACATCTATGAGAATGACATCACACCAAATTTCATCATGATAGTCTAAGATCTTTATAGGAAAAAGACATTTCTCTTTAACCACTATACATGTATCATTAACCTAAGACACACTATAGGGGTTAGGGTGTGTCATTAGTACTTAAAAGTACATTTTTATCAAGGTTTTATATCATCATTTTGCACTTGAAGTATCAATAACTCCTTAACTAAAACATGTTTTATAATAACATATCTAATAATATAAGATACCTTTAATTTATGGTAAATAATCATCTTAAATGCAAGTTTATCACATAAATGAAAGGATTTATTGATGAGTTTAAATACTGAAATTGAAAGGACAAAGAGATCGCCAAACTTAAAAAAGAGATGCTGGTATAGTTCAAACTAAAACACTATTTGGTATTTGGGTCATATTTGGAGCTGTAAATCTCAGATTTAGGTCTACTTTATATGGATGGAAATGTAAGACATAGGCCTACAACTTTTATGTGGATGTCTGGCTTTAAAAAGGTCATTTTCAAGTCTTAAACTATAGCAATAACAAAGAAGCCCAAATTTGTCCTGCGGCTTAGATACTACTTGGTGTTTAGCCCATATCTCAAGTTCTAGAAGTTCAATTGACCTTAATTTTTTTTCCTGGAAATATAAGAAAATTTCCTAGAACTTTCATGCGTATAGTTGGTTTTAATTTTGATGTTAGCAATGACTTTTGTTCAGACAAGAAGATAAGGATTTTCACCAAGTCAAGAGTTGGCCACTAACACGACGAAAAGATTGATGTCTTCTCCCAAGTGTAGGAGTGTCAAAATAATAAATAACCCGGCAAGACTGGGGTTGAACCACAGAGAGTTTAAATGTATAAATTATAGACAACAATTATAAACAACAACAATAGTAACGATAAAAACAACAATAATAATAGTAACAATAATAATACTAATAATAATAGAAGTAGTAGTAATAGTAATAGTAATAATAATAACAATAACAATAACAACAATAATAATAATAATAATAATAATAATAATAAAGAAAAAGAAAGAGAAGAAGAAGAAGAAAATGAGAACTTTTAGATGAAATATTAATATAAGAATTAAACAATGATAATAACAAATGTTCAAGTTAAAGGATCCACTAATGGTATGTCAAACAAGTATAGTATAAACTCTTATTAGTTAATTTGAAACCACACACAAAGGAGGTTCCAATCAGATTATAGATTGTTAACATGATTACATTAGTTATCTTATTCAATTAATGTTAATACTTGTAAATCTCGTCAAGCATTCATGATTATAACTTATGTTAACAACAAATCAAGTTCCTTTCATAGCTCAGGTGTCGGTTATACCATATAGTATGGGCTATCAAAGTGCCAAGCATTTGTTGTACCAAGTGTTATACAACATAAATCAAGATTAGTCATTTAACAAGCAAAGTATTAAAGAGTGAACAAGATAACAAATACAAAACATGTTAGTATCAAACATTAAAGTCCATATTAAGTTTACACTATACTTATTCTTACACCATTAGTGTAACCTTTTTACCTTGATAAAATAAACTTAGCTAAACAAAATAAAAGAAAGAAAAATAAATAAACAAAATAAGAACATATACAAGATAAAAGTTAACTAAGTAAAGGAAAGGAAATGAAAGGCATAAACTTGATATTAATGAAAGCAAAGCATAAGCAATACAAAAAAATACAAAGAGAGAAAGCAAAGGCATGATCTTGATCTAGAGACCAAGCTGCCTAAATGCATGGCAAATGCCTCTTTTTATAGACCAAAATTAGAAACTATTGATTTGATGACTAATTAATGAGTGGGTGACCAACTCTTGACTTGGTAACAATCCTTATCTTCTATTGTCTGCCCAAAATGTCATTGATAACGTCAAAATTAGAGCCACTTGAAAACATAAAAGTTGTAGGAAATTATCTCAGATTTCTTGTGTAAAAAATTCAGCTCATTTCAACTTCTAGAACTCTAGATATAGCCAAAATAGTGAACAATACTAGGGCTGGAGGACAGATTCAGACTTCTTTGTTGTTGCAACCATTTAGACTTGAAAATTGCCTTTTTAGATCTTGGGCTCTATATTAAAGTTGTAGACCTATGTCTTACCTTTCCATCCATATAAATTGGACCTAAATCTGAGATCTACAGCTCTAGATATGACCCAATTACCAAACAGTGTTTCGGTATGGACTCCACCGGCATCTCTTTTCTAAGTTTGGTCATCTCTTTGCCCTTGCAATTTAAGTACTTAAATTCATCAATCAATCCTTTCATTTATGTGATAGGCCTGCATTTAAAATGAACATTTACCATAAATTAAAGGTATCTTATATTATCAGATATATTATTATAAAACATGTTTTAGTTAAGGAGTTATTGATACTTTAAGTGCAAAATAATGATATAAAACCATGATAAAAATGCACTTTTAAGTACTAATCACACCCCCCAACCAGCTTATTACTAGTCCTTAGTAATCGAAGTGTTAAAATAGAAAAAAAATTTATAAATTTTGTAAAGCAAGGTATTCATCATTTAACTTCCATTAATCTATCTAGATAAACAAACTCTCGTTAAATTTATATACCTGCTCAATACCTCTTAACAAGATATTCATAAACGTTTCTTTTATGCTCAATGTATCAACACATAATTATAGGGCTTTTCTTGGAAGAAAACAAAATTTTTGTTCTCATGTTTAAGGTTAACTTCCTAGGGTTGAGATTATTATTTTTGTCTTCTTTTTTTTTTTAAAATATATACAAATAATTTAAAAACACCATGCATCTTTAACCCATGTAACAAGCTTTTAGCTAATGATTCCCAGACTAGTTGATCTTAGGGAATTAGGTGTTAACACACCCCTACGAGCTTAGTAACTCGGGTCGCAGATACTGATATGTAGATAGTGCAATGTTTGATTCCCTTAAGCTTTTCTCCTCAACCCATGTAACAAGCGTTGGACCAATAGCTCCCAAGTCAATTGATTTTAGGGTATTAGGTGTTAAAACACCCCTTCAGGCTTAATTGCTTAGGTTAGGGAGACTACGAAACCAAACTTATCTATATTTTTATTATTATCATTTTTTTCTTCTTTTTTTTTTCTTTTTATTTTTATTATATACTATCCCTTTCCCTTAGTTGTTACCTTTAACAAAAGAACATAAATAATGTAATAATCCAATATGCAACCCACAATCATATGTTAAAGTGTGTGTGTGCAAATTAAGGTTTAAGAATAGATGTTAAATAAATATATGAGCAAAATTAAGTGATAACAATGCGAGAGTTTGTAAATTTGAATATTTCAAGAAGTATTATGATAGACCTTGTTACGAATGATTACTAAGATGCGTCTCAAGAGTCATAAAAGTTCTCCTTACTCTGCCATCATAGTAACAACAATTTTGCACATGCTTTATGAAATAGGAAACACAGTTTTTTTTTTTTAGCTAGTACCTTCTCCCCCCAACTAAAACAAGACATTGTCCTCAATGTTTAAAGGTAGAAAGATAGAGTATAGAAGATATCACCTGAAATAACGAACACTGACAAACTTGAAACAAATATAAGAAAGAACAAAACACAATAATAAAACCAAAAGACACAAAGATTCACAAATGAAGGCTCAAATCCAATCTAAGCTTTTTACGGCTTTCCTTAGTTGACCAATTTATGTGACTCATGGAAGGATCAATTACAGGAATGAAAGATTGTAGTTGGTCAATCAATTGTTCAGCAATAGCAGTAGAGATTATGATTTGTCGTGCAGAAGATGTTAGAAATTCATGTTCCACAGCATGATCAAGAAAAGACAACAACTTATCATAATAACCATTAACATTTAACAAACCTATGGGTTTATGGTGAATGTGCAGTTGGGCCCAAGAGGAAATATGAAAAATCTCTTTCAATGTGCCCAGACCACTTGGTAAAGTAATGAAGGCATCAGCATTGTTAAACATTGCATTCATTCGAGCCGACATTGTGGAGACCTGAAGTTCCTCTCCAATTGTTTTTCCAATTATGTCCCCTTGTATCAAACCTTAGGGGACAACCCCCAAAACTTGACTACCTCCTAAAAATACAGTTATTGACACACCTCCTATTAACCCCAGACTGCCTCCCCCATACACTAAATGAATCTTTCTCTCAGCAAGCACTTGACTAAGATGATTTGCTTATTCTAAAAACTCATTTTCTTTCCCAGTACTAGATCCACCAAAAACACAAATATTTCTTATATGATGACCTGAGGAACTTGCCATTTCTACACACTTCTGTATTTGTTGAATGCATGGGTTGAGTAGAAATGAAAGGAGGGAAGAGAGGATTTTATAGATGAGAAATTAGAAAGGTAATCATACCACCTATATGTAGGCCAGCTAGAGTCTCACACACACTCTGTCTCTCTCTTTATTTATTTATGTATTTATTTACTTTTTAAAAAGCATGTGTATGTACAGGTAGTTGTGATTGTGGCTCACATCTTCCCTTGGTTTTACGTCCAAGAACAGCTTAAAAGCCCTCTATGGGTCGGGGATAGGCTTCCCATCTAGTTTTCTTAAAAACTGGCAAACAGGGTCTTTTTAGTCAGATTCCCAAGACTAAGTCGATCATGTTCTTTATGAAATAGTGGTCATAAATCATGAATTGGACGATGCACATCTCCACTAGGATGCGTCTCAAGAGTCAATAAAACATCATCTAAAGACTCCTTACTCAGGTCATCCTTAAAGAATTGTATTTTATCTTCACAGTTTATAGATACCATTCCTAAAGAACGACATTGTGCATTACAAGTCCATCTAGCACATCGATGATAGACTTTTAGTTGTTTTGCACGACGTTTCTTTGCAAAAGTGCTTTTACCTGTTCCAAGCATGTGTGAAATGAAGGAGTTAGAGGACTCACCTGATAATCGGACCTTTGCTTCAATCAACCAGCGAATATCTTCAAGAATTCCATGATTCATTAACAATCTCAATCTTACACATCTAGCACGGTAAATTTTTGTAATCGCATTCTAAGGCAGAGCGGGAAAATACTTTTTCAATTTTTCAAGATTAGTGTCCATTTTCAAATGAGAATTGGAAAAGAGATTCAAAGAATTGCACAAATATATACACAGATATCAATTATTATGGGAAACTGAAAGAACCGACTTAAGTCACGGAGTACCGTTGTTTGCTATTTGACCGGGGTGAGAGAAACTAGCAAAAATCACTCAAAAAAAAAATCAATCTTTATATACAGGATCACCCAATTCAATAGAGTCATGTTCAACTGAAAAATTATCAAAGTAAACTTTCAGACAATGCCCATTTACCTTGAAAACATTGTCATTCTTTGGATTCTCGATGTCGTAGGCCCCATATGGATACACATGTTTCACAATAAAAGGACCGCTCCATCTTGATCTTAATTTTCCAGGAAATAAATGCAGTCGAGAATTATAAAGCAAGACTTTTTGACCAACATTGAATGTTTTTCTCAGTATTTTCTTGTCATGAAACTCTTTAATTCTTGCTTTATGAATTCTTGAATTTTCATATGCATCATTTCTTATTTCCTCAAGCTCATTTATTTGTAATTTTCGCAGTTGACTAGCATCATCCATATTTGAATTGAAAGCTTTAATAGCCCAATAAGCTTTATGTTCAAGTTCCATAGGCAAGTGACAAGGTTTTTCATAGACTAGTCTATAAGGTGACATACCTAATGATGTTTTATAAGCAGCTGGATAAGCCCAAAGTGCATCATTAAGTCTTAAAGACCAGTCTTTGCTATTAGGGTTCACTGTTTTCTCCAAAATATGTTTGATCTCCCTATTAGCAACCTCTACTTGTTGGGAATGAATCTTTGAAATATTTGATCAGGACAATATTTGAATAAGTTAGGGTCATCACAATAAAAGTTATTCACTTCGTTCAAAAACTTTTCTTTGTTTTGGGTACTCCAATCAGCTGGCAAATCTCCTAAAGCAAGAAAATTGATATTTTTATCATACCAAGGCATTGGATTAAGAGAAAGTAAGGATTCATTAAGAAAGTAATCATCAATTGGTGTGATGTTAGATGTCAAATTTGTTGTCACATTTGACAAAAGATCTGCATCAATATTTTTGGTGCGTTTTTCATCCGTGATTTCTTCCTCATAATAAATCATTTGCAAATCTTCATATTCATCCAACTCATTTTTACTTAAAGTACATTCAAGTTGATCACAAACTAATTCGTCAATATGATCTACTTCTTGTAAATCATTATCATCTCTAGGTTGCTTGCAAATGTTGAAAATATTCATCTCCAATGCCATGTTTCCAAATGATAGCTTCATCAGTCCATTCCTACAATTAATCAATGCATTAGAAGTTGTAAGAAATGGACGTCCTAAAATAACAGGAAACGAATTACATACTTCAACAGGTTGTGTGGCCAAGACAATAAAATCCACAGGATAAATGAATTTATCGACTTGTACTAACACATCTTCAATTATTCCTCTAGGCACTTTTATAGATCTATTGGCAAGTAAAAGAGTTATAGAAGTTGGTTTTAACTCACCTAGATTGAGATTCTGAAAAACTGAATATGGAAGTAAATTCACACTAGCACCAAGATCAAGTAAGGCTCTTTCAATTTTATGCTCTCCAATAAAGCAAGAAATTGTAGGACAATCAGGGTCTTTATATTTCAAAGCATTATTGTTTTGAAGAATAGCACTTACTTGTTCGGCTTGAAAGGCTTTCTTTTTCACATTCAGTTTCCTCTTCACAGTGCATAGATCTTTCAAAAATTTAGCATAGGAAGGAACCTGTTTAATAGCATCCAGCAAAGGTATATTGATCCTTACCTGTTTGAAAGTTTCAAAGATTTCAGAGTTGTGATTAACTTTCCTTTGTTTGGTCATGGCTTGAGGAAATGGAAGTGTTGGCGATGAATCAGTCGTTTCTTTGCAATTATCAGATTCATCCCCTTCCTTACCCTCAGAGATTGACTCATCATCTTTCTCATAAGGTTCAAGAGAGGGTTTTTCAATAACCTTACCACTGCGTAGAGTAGTGACTGATTGGACTTGATCCATGTGTTGGCTTCCGGAACTACTTGCATTTGCATTGTATTGCCCCTTGGGATTTTGTTGTGGTTGAGATGGAAACTTACCTTTCTCTTGAAAACTGAGAGCAGATGTTAATTTTGCAAGAGTATCTTTAAAATCTGTCATGTTTTGAGCAAGTTGAGTATTGATTGTCTCTTGCTTTTCAATGAATGCATGCAATGTTTCCTCAAGATTTCTTCTAAGAGGTGGAGCATAAGGAGGTGAATATCCATGAGAATTTTGGAAATTGTGGTGTGCTTGAAACGGTGGTTGTGAAGTTTGTGCATTGTTGTTATCACTCTTCCAATTGAAATTTGGGTGATTTCTCCAACCAGGGTTGTATGTTTGGGAGTATAGGTTGTGGTTGGCCCTTTGGAAACTGTTTAAAGCATGAGCTTGTTCATGGAGACATTCCTTAAAAGAAGGCAAGGTTGGACAGTTACTGGTTGAGTGTTCATTTCTTTCACAGATTTGACACACAATGTTTTCAATAGATTTTAATTGACCACTCTTTTTCAATTCTAGTGCCTCGACTTTTCTAGCTAAAGATGCAAACTTGGCTTGAAGGTCATGATCTTCCCTAAGGTTGTACATACCTCCATTAGATGTATGAGGTTGAGTTTTACTCGGTGCCTCACAAGTACCCGCAGTGTCCCAATTTTGAGCATTTTCAGCTAACAAGTCTAAGTACTCCATTGCTTCATTAGGGTCTTTATCTTCAAAAGTTCCATTGCACATCAATTCAACCATTTGCCTATCTTTAGGTGTTAACCCTTCATAGAAATGTGAAACCAATCTCCATGTTTCAAAACCATGATGAGGGCATGTACTAAGCAAGTCTCGATACCTATCCCAACATTGGTAAAATGTTTCTCCTGGTTTTTGAGTGAAAGTAGTGATTTGTCTTTTGAAAGAGTTTGTTCTGTGAGATGGGAAAAACTTCTTCAAAAATTGTTGTTGCATTTCATCCCAAGCACGAATGGATCCTGGTCTTAAATTTTGTAGCCATGTTTTAGCTTTATCTTTTAATGAAAAAGGGAAAAGCTTTAATCTGATGGTGTTTATGCTACAATTTAAATTATTATATGTGTTGAAGACCTCTTCAAATTCCCTTAAATGCAAGTATGGATTTTCCAATTCTAAACCATGAAAAGAAGGTAAAAGTTGAATAATACCTGGTTTAAAATTAAAATGAGATGCATCAGTAGGAAAAACTATGCATGATGGTGCACTTGTTCTGGTGGGATTCATATGACCTCTAAGTGTTCTAGCACGGTTATTCTCATTATTTTCATTATGAAGTGATTGATTATCTTCTTCAGCCATATTTTCTGAAAATGATGAGGATACCCTACAAAGTCTACCACTTGATGTACGTGACCACACTCTCATGCACGTGTAGGAATAGAATAAAAGGAAGAAGAAAACAAAAGCAGAAGAAACAAGAGAAAAGAAACAAAGTTATATACAAGAAAAGTGAAAAGAGAAAATAAAATAAATATTATAATTTATACAAGAACTTACCTCCCCGGCAACGGCGCCAAAAACTTGACACGACTAAAAGATTGATATCTTCTCCCAAGTGCAGGAGTGTCGAAGTAATAAATAACCTGGCAAGACCAGGGTCGAACCACAGGGAGGTTAATTGTACAAATTATAAACAACAATAATAGCAATAATAACAACAACAATAACAATAACAACAACAACTATAATAATAATAATAATAATAATAATAATAGTAGTAGTAGTAGTAGTAGTAGTAGTAGTAGTAATAATAGTAGTAATAATAATAATAATAATAAAGAAAAAGAAGAAGAAGAAGATGGTGAGAACTTGGAGAAATATTAATATAAGGATTATGGAAAATTAATGTAAGGATTAAACAATAATAATAACAAATGTCAAGGTTAGAGGTTCCACTAATGGTATATCAAACAAGTATAGTATAAACTCTTATTATTGAATTGGAATCCACACACAAAGGAGGTTCCAATCAGATTATATATTGTTAACATGATTACATTAGTCATCTTATTCAATTAATGCTAATACTTGTAAATCTCGTCAAGCATTCATGATTATAACTTATGTTAACAACAAATCAAGTTCTTTTCATAGCTTAAGTGTCGGTTATACCATACAGTATGAACTATGAAAGTGCCAAGCATTTGTTGTACCAAGTGTTATATAAAATAAATCAAGATTAGTCAATTAACAAGCAAAGTATTAAAGAGTGAACAAGATAACAAGTACAAAACATGTTAGTATCAAACATTAAAGTCCATATTAAGTTTACATTATACTTATTTTCTTACACCATTAGTGTAACCTTTTCACCTTGACATAACTAACTTAGCTAGACATAATGAAAGAAAGCAAAATAGATAAACAAAATAAGAACATAAAAGTTAACTAAGTAAAGGAAAGGAAATGAAAGGCATAAACTTAATATTAATGAAAGCAAAGCATAAACATTACAAAAAATACAAAGAGAGAAAGGAAGAGCATGATCTTGATCTGGAAACCAAGATGCCTAAATGCATGGCAAATGCCTCCTTTTATGGGCCAAAAAAAGGAACTATTGATTTGATGACTAATTGATAAGTAGGTGGCCAACTTTTGACTTGGTGACAATCCTTATCTTCTTTTGTCTGCCCAAAAAGTCATTGATAACGTCAAAATTGGAGCCAGTTGCAAACATGAAAGGTATAGGTAATTGTCTCAGCTTTGTTGTGTAAACAATTCAGCTCATTTGGACTTCTAGAACTCCAGATATGGCCAAAATACTGAACAGTGCTCGAGCTAGGAGACAGATTCGGGCTTCTTTGTTGTTGCTACAATTTGGACTTGAAAATGACCTTTTTAGATCTTAGGCTCCATATGAAAGTTGTAGGCCTATGTCTTACCTTTCCATCCATATAAAGTAGACCTAAATCTGAGATCTATAGCTCCAGATATGACCCAATTACCGAACAGTGTTCCGGTTTGGATTGCACCGACATCTCTTTTCTAATTTTGGTCATCTTTTTGCCCTTGCAATTTAAGTTCTTAAAGTCATCAATCAATCCTTTCATTTATGTGATAGGCCTGCAGTTAAAATGAACATTTACCATAAATTAAAGGTATCTTATATTATTAGATATATTATTATAAAACATGCTTTGGTTGAGTTATTGATACTTCAAGTGCAAAATGATGATATAAAACCATGATAAAAATGAACTTTTAAGTACTAATTAATATTTATTACTTCGACACTCCTGCACTTGGGAGAAGACATCAATCTTTTAGTCGTGTCAAGTTTTTGGCGCCGTTGCCGGGGAGGTAAGTTTTGTATAAATTATAATATTTATTTTATTTTCTCTTTTCACTTTTCTTGTATATAACTTTGTTTCTTTTCACTTGTTTTTTTTCTTCTTTTGTTTTTGTTTGCTTTTATTCTATTCCTACACGTGCATGAGAGTGTGGTCACGTACATCAAGTGGTAGACTTTGTAGGGTATCCTCATCATTTTCAGAAAATATGGCCGAAGAAGATAATCAATCACTTCATAATGAGAATAATGAAAATAACCGTGCTAGAACACTTAGAGACCATATGAATCCTACAAGAACAAGTGCACCATCATGCATAGTTTTTCCTCCCGATGCATCTCATTTTATTTTAAGCCAGGCATTATTCAACTTTTACCTTCTTTTCATGGTTTAGAATTGGAAAATCCATACTTGCATTTAAGGGAATTTGAGGAGGTTTGCAACACATATAATAATATAAATTGTAGCGTGAACACCATCAGATTAAAGCTTTTTCCTTTTTCATTAAAAGATAAAGTTAAAACATGGCTACAAAATTTAAGACCAGGATCCATTCGTGCTTGGGATGAAATGCAACAACAGTTTTTGAAGAAGTTTTTCTCATCTCACAGAACAAACTCTTTCAAAAGACAAATCACTACTTTCACTCAAAAACCAGGAGAAACATTTTACCAATGTTGGGATAGGTATCGAGACTTGCTTAGTACTTGCCCTCATCATGGTTTTAAAACATGGAGATTGGTTTCACATTTCTATGAAGGGTTAACACCTAAAGATAGGTAAATGGTGGGATAAATATCGAGACAAATCACCACTTTCACTCAAAAACTAGGAGAAACATTTTACCAATGTTGGGATAGGTATTGAGACTTGCTTAGTACTCTTGCTTAGTACTTGCCCTCATCATGGTTTTGAAACATGGAGATTGGTTTCACATTTCTATGAAGGGTTAACACCTAGAGATAGGCAAATGGTTGAATTGATGTGCAATGGAACTTTTGAAGATAAAGATCCTGATGAAGCAATGGAGTACTTAGACTGTTTGTTGAAAATGCTCAAAATTACGACACCGCGGGTACTTATGAGGCACCGAGTAAAACTCAATCTCATACATCTAGTGGAGGTATTTACAACCTTAGGGAAATCATGACCTTCAAGACAAGTTTGCATCTTTAGCTAGAAAAGTCGAGACACTAGAATTGAAAAAGAGTGGTCAATTAAAATCTGTTGAAAACATTGTGTGTCAAATATGTGAAACAAATGAACACTCAACCAATAATTGTCCAACCTTGTCTTCTTTTAAGGAATGTTTCCATGAACAAGCCCATGCTTTAAATAGTTTTCAAAGGGCCAACCACAACCCATACTCACAAACATACAACCCTGGTTGGAGAAATCACCTAAATTTTAGTTGGAAGAGTGAGAACAATAATGCACAAACTTCACAACCACCATTTCAAGCACACCACAATTTCTAAAATTCTCATGGATATGCACCTCCTTATGCTCCACCTCCTAGAAGAAATCTTGAGGAAACATTGCATGCATTCATTGAAAAGCAAGAGACAATCAATACTTAACTTACTCAAAACATGATAGATTTTAAAGATACTATTGCAAAATTAACATATGCTCTCAGTTTCCAAGAGAAAGGTAAGTTTCCATCTCAACCACAACAAAATCCCAAGGGGCAATACAATGCAAATGCAAGTAGTTCCGGAAGCCAACACATGGATCAAGTCAAATCATTCACTACTCTTCGCAGTGGTAAGGTTATTAAAAAACCCTCTATTGAACCTTATGAGAAAGATGATGAGTCAATCTCTAAGGGTAAGGAAGGGGTTGAATATGAAAATTGTAAAGAAAAGACTGATTCTCTGCCAGCACTTCCATTTCCTCAAGCCATGACCAAACAAAGGAAAGTCAATCACAACTTTGAAATTTTTGAAACTTTCAAATAGGTAAGAATCAATATACCTTTGTTGGATGCTATTAAACAGGTTCCTTCCTATGCTAAATTTTTAAAAGATCTATGCACTGTGAATAGGAAACTAAATGTGAAAAAGAAAGCCTTTCTAGCCAAACAAGTAAGTGCTATTCTTCAGAACAATAATGCTTTGAAATATGAAGACCCTGGTTGTCCTACAATGTCTTACTTTATTGGAGAGCATAAAATTGAAAGAGCCTTACTTGATCTTGGAGCTAGTGTGAATTTACTTCCATATTCAGTTTTTCAGAGTCTCAACCTAGATGAGTTAAAACCAACTTCTATAACTCTTTTACTTGCCAATAGATCTATAAAAGTGCCTCGAGGAATAATTGAAGATGTGTTAGTACAAGTCGATAAATTCATTTATCCTGTGGATTTTATTGTCTTAGACACACAACCTGTTGAAGTATGTAATTCATTTCCTGTTATTTTAGGACGTCCATTTCTTACAACTTCTAATGCATTGATTAATTGTAGGAATGGACTGATGAAGCTATCAGTTGGAAACATGGCATTGGAGATGAATATTTTCAACATTTGCAAGCAACCTAGAGATGATAATGATTTACAGGAAGTGGACTTTACTGAAAAATTAATTCATGATCAATTTCCAACCACTTCCAGTGAAATTGAGATTGATGAATCTGATGATTTGTAAATGATTTATTTTTAGGAAGAATCAAAGACAAGTAATTGGAGGCCACAAATTGAGGAATTGCCACCACGATCAATTAAGTCCATACCTTCAAGTGTTCAACCACCAAAACCTAATTTGAAGCCATTGCCATCCAATCTCAAATACTCATTTTTGGGAGAAAATGAAACTTTTCCGGTAATAATCTCTTCCAAACTATTAGCACATCAAGAAGGTAAGTTATTACAAACTTTGAAAATGCACAAAAAAGCATTAGGATGGACCAGCACAAAAATGCATTAGGATGGACCATAACTGATATAAAAGGAATTAGTCCTTTAATTTGTACACATAGAATTTATTTAGAGGAAAATGTTAAACCCTCTAGAGAAATGCAACGAAGGCTAAATCCTAATATGAAGGAAGTAGTGAAAAATGAAGTCATTAAGCTTCTAGATAATGAAATCATTTATCCTATTTCTGACAGCAAATGGGTAAGTATTACCCAAGTTTTACCCAAGAAGTCTGGAGTCACTGTGATAACAAATGAGAACAATGAGTTAATTCCCACTAGAATTGTTACTGGTTGGCGCATGTGCATTGACTATAGGAAACTTCATTCAATGACTAGAAAAGATCATTTTCCTTTACCTTTCATGGATCAAATCCTAGAAAGAGTTGCAGGTCATGAATTTTATTGTTTCCTAGATGGCTATTCGGGTTACAACCAAATTGAAATTGCATTGGAAGATCAAGAAAAGACTACTTTCACATGTCCATTTGGTACTTTTGTATATCGAAGGATGCCTTTTGGATTATGTAATGCACCAGCCACATTTCAAAGATGCATGCTTAGTATATTTAGTGATATGGTTGAACATTTTCTTGAGATTTTCATGGATGATTTTTCTGTTTTTGGCGATTCATTTGATGATTGTTTGACTAACTTAAAAAAGGTTTTGACCAGGTGTGAAGAAAAGAATCTTGTGCTGAATTGGGAAAAATGTCATTTTATAGTAACAAACGGCATTGTACTTGGTGACATTGTTTCATCAAAAGGAATTGAGGTTGACAAATCTAAAATCGAGTTAATTGCAAACTTGCCAATACCAAAATCTCTTAAAGATGTTAGATCATTCCTGGGACATGCTGGTTTTTATAGAAGGTTCATCAAAGATTTTAGTGTAATATCTAAGCCTTTAAGTAACCTTCTAACAAAGGATACTATTTTTGAATGGACTGAACATTGTGAAGAAGCCTTTGTTAAACTTAAAAACTTGCTTACTTGTGCTCCTATCATTCAACCTCTCGATTGGTCATTACCTTTTGAAATAATGTGTGATGCTAGTGATTATGTCGTAGGTGTTGTTTTGGGACAAAGAAAAGATAAGAAACCTTATGTAATTTACTATGCAAGTAAAACTTTAAATAGTGCTCAAATGAATTATACCACCACTGAAAAAGAATTACTTGCAGTAGTATTGGCATGTGAAAAATTCAGATCTTATCTTGTTGGCTCACCTGTTGTTGTTTTTAGTGATCATGCAGCATTGAAATATCTTCTTTCTAAGAAAGATTCTAAGGCTAGATTGGTGCGGTGGATTTTATTACTTCAAGAATTTGATATCACAATCAAAGATAAGAAAGGTAGCGAAAATGTTGTCGCAGATCACTTGTCAAGATTGACAACAGATTCGAAAACTGACATCACACCAATCGATGACTACTTTCCCGATGAATCTTTACTTTCTGTCTCTACAATGCCTTGGTTTGCTAATATTGTCAATTTTCTTGTTTCACGACAATTGCTAGCTCATTGGAGTACCCAAGATAAAAGAAAATTCTTGAACGAAGTGAAGAACTTTTATTGGGATGATCCTTATTTATTCAAATATTGTCCTGATCAAATATTTCGAAGATGCATTCCGGACAATGAGGTAAGTAGTGTCATTAAATTTTGTCATTCTGAGGCATGTGGGGGCCATTTCTCATCAAGAAAGACAACTGCAAAAATCTTACAAAGTGGATTTTATTGGCCCACCATGTTCAAAGACTCACATGCATTCTGCAAGTCTTGTGAAAATTGTCAAAAGTTGGGATCTATTTCAAAACATCACATGATGCCTTTAAATCCTATTATTGTCATTGAGATCTTTGATTGTTGGGGTATAGATTTCATGGGTCCATTCCCTCCATCATTTGGTTTCTTATACATATTAGTCGCAGTAGATTATGTTTCAAAATGGATAGAGGCAATTCCAAGTCGAAACAATGATCACAAAACAGTGATAAAGTTTTTGAAAGAAAATATTTTGAGTCGATTTGGAGTCCCTCGAGCCATAATAAGTGATGGTGGAACACATTTCTGCAACAAGCCATTTGAGTCTTTAATGAAGAAATATGGAATCACACACAAAGTTGTCACCCCTTATCACCCTCAAACAAGTGGACAAGTAGAGCTTGCTAATAGGGAGATCAAACATATTT
The DNA here is from genome assembly GCF_000495115.2 of Populus euphratica. Classification (NCBI taxonomy): domain Eukaryota; kingdom Viridiplantae; phylum Streptophyta; class Magnoliopsida; order Malpighiales; family Salicaceae; genus Populus; species Populus euphratica. The sequence continues at coordinate 17,448 of NW_011502301.1, forward strand.
TGGAGAAAACAGTGAACCCTAATAGGAAAGACTGGTCTTTAAGACTTAATGATGCACTTTGGGCTTATCGAACTGCTTATAAAACATCATTAGGTATGTCACCTTATAGACTAGTCTATGGAAAACCTTGCCACTTGCCTGTGGAACTTGAACATAAAGCTTATTGGGCTATTAAAGCTTTCAATTCAAATTTGGATGATGCTAGTCAACTACGAAAATTACAAATAAATGAGCTTGAGGAAATAAGAAATGATGCATATGAAAATTCAAGAATTCATAAAGCAAGAATTAAAGAGTTTCATGACAAGAAAATACAGAGAAAAACCTTCAATGTTGGTGAAAAAGTCTTGCTTTATAATTCTCGACTGCATTTATTTCCTGGAAAATTAAGATCAAGATGGAGCGGTCCTTTTATTATGAAACATGTGTATCCATATGGGGCCTATGACATCGAGAATCCAAAGAATGGCAATGTTTTCAAGGTAAATGGACATCGTCTGAAAGTTTACTTTGACAATTTTTCAATTGAACATAACTCTATTGAATTGGGTGATCCTGTATATAAAGATTGATTTTATTTTATTTTATTTTTGTTTCTTTTTTAGTGATTTTAGCAAGTTTCTCTCACCCCGGTTAAATGGCGGACAACGGTACTCCGTGACTTAAGTCTGTTCTTTCAGTTTCCCACAATAACTGATATTTATGTATAAATTTATGCAATTCTTTGAATCTCTCTTCTAATTCTCATTTCAAAATGGACACTAATCTTGAAAAATTGAAAAAGTATTTTCCCGCTCTGCCTCAGAATGCGATTACAAAAATTTACCGTGCTAGATGTGCAAGATTGAGATTGTTAATGAATCATGGAATTCCTGAAGATATTCGCTGGTTGATTAAAGCAAACGTCCGATTATCAGGTGAGTCCTCTAACTTCTTCATTTCACACATGCCTAGAACAGGTAAAAGCACTTTTGCAAAGAAACGTCGTGCAAAACGACTAGGAGTCTGTCATCGATGTGCTAGATGGACTTGTAATACACAATGTCGTTCTTTAGGAATGGTATCTATAAACCGTGAAGATAAAATACAATTCATTAAGGATGGCCTGAGTAAGGAGTCTTTAGATAATCTTCTATTGACTCTTGAGACGCATCCTAGTGGAGATGTGCATCGCGCAATTCATGATTTATGGCCACTATTTCATAAAGAACATGATCGACATAGTCTTGGGAATCTGACTAAAAAAGACCTTGTTTGCCAATTTTTAAGAAAACTGGATGGGAAGCCTATCCCCGACCCATAGAGGGCGTTTAAGCCGTTCTTGGATGTAAAACCAAGGGAAGATGTGAGCCACAATCATAACTACATGTACATACACATGCTTTTTTTTAAAAAGTAAATAAATAAATAAATAAAAAGAGAGAGAACGAGTGTGAGACTCCAGCTGGCCTACATATAGGTGTTATGATTGCCTTTCTCATTTCTCATCTATAAAACCCTCTCTTCCTTCCTTTCATTTCTACTCAACCCATACATTCAACAAATACAGAAGTGTGTAGAAATAGCAAGTTCCTCAGGTCATCAAATAAGAAATATTTGTGTTTTCGGTGGATCTAGTCCTGGGAAAGAAAAGGAGTTTTTAGAATCAGCAAATAATCTTGGTCAGGTGCTAGCTTAGAGAAAGATTCATTTAGTGTATGGGGGAGGCAGTCTTAGGTTAATGGGTGGTGTGTCAATAACTGTATTTTTAGGAGGTAGTCAAGTTTTAGGAGTCGTCCCTAAAGCTTTGGCACAAGGGGACATCATTGGAAAAACAATTGGAGAGGAACTTCAGGTCTCCACAATGTCAGCTCGAATGAATGCAATGTTTAACCATGTTGATGCCTTCATTGCTTTACCAGGTGGTCTAGGCACATTGGAAGAGATCTTTCATATTTCCTCTTGGGCTCAACTGCACATTCACCATAAACCCATAGGTTTGTTAAATGTTATGATAAATTGTTGTCTTTTCTTGATCATGTTGTGGAACAGGAATTTCTAACATCTTCTGCACGACAAATAATAATCTCTGCTGCTACTGCTGAACAATTGATTGACCAACTACAATCTTTCATTCTTATGATTGATCCTTCCATGAGTCACATAAATTGGTCATCTAAGGAAAGTCGTAAAAAGCTTAGATTGGATTTGAGCCTTCGTTTGTGAATTTTTGTGTCTTTTGGTTTTATTATTGTGTTTTGTTATTTCTTATTTTTGTTTTAGTGTGTTTCAGGTTTGTCGGTGTTCGTTATTTCAGGTGATATCTTATATACTCTATCTTTCTACCTTAAAACATTGAAGACAATGTCTCGTTTTGGTTGGGGGGGGAGGGTAGTAGTTGATAAAAAAAAAATTGTTTTTCATTTCATAAAGCATGTGCATAATTGTTGTTACTAGGATGGCAGAGTAAAGGAGCTCTTTTGTTAAAGTGACTCTTGAGACGCATCTTTGTACCCATTCTTAACAAGGTCTATTATAATACTTCCTGAAATATTCAGATTTACAAACTCTCGCATTGTTATCACTTAATTCTGCTCACATACTTATTTAACATGTATTCTTAAACCTTAATTTACACACACACACTTTAACATATGATTGTGGGTTGCATATTGGATTATTACATTATTTATGTTCTTTTGTTAAAGGTAACAACTAAGGGAAATGGATTGTATATAATTAAGAAAAAAAAACATGAAAAAAAAAGAAAAAATGATGATAATAAAAATGTAGATAAGTTTGGTTTCGTAGCCTCCCTAACCTAAGCAATTAAGCCCGAAGAGGTGTTTTAACACCTAATACCCTAAAGTCAACTGACTTGGGAGCTATTGGCCCAACGCTTGTTACATGGGTTGAGGAGAAAAGCTTAAGGAAATCAAACATTGCACTATCTACATATCAGTATCTGCGACCCGAGTTACTAAGCTCGTAAGGGTGTCTTAACACCTAATGCCCTAAGACCAACTGGTCTGGGAGTCATTAGCTGAAAGCTCGTTACATGGGTTAAAGATGCATGATGTTTTTAAATTATATGTTTATATATTTAAAAAAAAAAAAGACAAAAATAATAATCCCAGCCCAAGGAAGTTAACCTTAAACATTAGAACAAAAATTTTGTTTTCTTCGAAGAAAAGCCCCATAATCATGTGTTGATACATTGAGCACAAAAGAAAGGTTTATTAATATCTTGTTAAGAGGTATTGAGCAAATATATAAATTTAATGAGAGTTTGTTTATTTGGATAGATTAATGGAAGTTAAATGATGAATACCTTGCTTTGTGGAATTTGCAAATTATTTTTGTATTTTAACGCTTTGATTACTAGGGACTAGTAATAAACTGGTTGGGGGGTGTGATTAGTACTTAAAAGTGCATTTTTATCAAGGTTTTATATCATTATTTTGCACTTGAAGTATCAATAACTCCTTAACTAAAGCATGTTTTATAATAAGATATCTCATAATATAAGACACCTTTAATTTGTGATAAATGTTCATTTTAAATGCAGGCCTATCACATAAATGAAAGGATTGATTGATGACTTTAAGAACTTAAATTGCAAGGGCAAAGAGATGACCAAAATTAGAAAAGAGATGTCGCTGCAATCCAAACTAGAACACTGTTTGGTAATTGGATCATATCTGGAGCTATAGATCTCATATTTAGGTCCAATTTATATGGATGGAAAGGTAAGAAATAGGCCTACAACTTTCATATGGAGCCCAAGATCTAAAAAGGTCATTTTCAAGTCCAAATTATTGCAACAACAAAGAAGCCCGAATCTATCCTACAACCCGAGCACTGTTCAGTATTTTGGCCATATCTGGAGTTCTAGAAGTCAACATGAGCTGAATGTTTTACACAAGAAAGCTGAAACAATTTCCTACAACTTTCATGTTTTCAAGTGGCTCTAATTTTGACGTTATCAATGACGTTTTGGGCAGACAAGAGAAGATAAGGATTGTCACCAAGTCAAGAGTTGGTCACCCACTCATCAATTAGTCATCAAATCAATAGTTCCCAATTTTGGCCTAAAAAGGAGGCATTTGCCATGCATTTAGGCATCTTGGTGTCCAGATCAAGATCATGCTCTTGCTTTCTCTCTTTGTACTTTTTGTAATGTTTATGCTTTGCTTTCATTAATATCAAGTTCATGTCTTTCATTTCCTTTCCTTTACTTAGTTAACTTTTATCTTATTTATGTTCTTATTTTGTTTATTTATTTTTCTTTCTTTCATTATGTCTAGCTAAGTTTATTATGTCAAGGTGAAAATGTTACACTAATGGTGTAAGAATAAGTATAGTGTAAACTTAATATGGACTTTAATGTTTGATACTAACATGTTTTGTATTTGTTATCTTGTTCACTCTTTAATACTTTGCTTGTTAAATTATTATTATTATTATTATTATTATTATTATTATTATTATTATTATTATTATTATTATTATTGTTATTGTACTATTGTTGTTTATAATTTGTACGATTAACCTCCCTGTGGTTCGACCCCGGTCTTGTCGGGTTATTTATTACTTCGACACTCCTGCACTTGGGAGAAGACATCAATCTTTTAGTCGTGTCACACCTCCTTATGCTCCACCTTAAATTCTCATGGATATGCACCTCCTTATGCTCCACCTCCTAGAAGAAATCTTGAGGAAACATTGCATGCATTCATTGAAAAGCAAGAGACAATCAATACTTAACTTGCTCAAAACATGACAGATTTTAAAGATACTCTTGCAAAATTAACATCTGCTCTCAGTTTCCAAGTGATAGGTAAGTTTCCATCTCAACCACAATAAAATCCCAAGGGGCAATACAATGCAAATGCAAGTAGTTCTGGAAGTCAATATATGGATCAAGTCAAATCAGTCACTACTCTGCGCAGTGGTAAGGTTATTGAAAAACCCTCTCTTAAACCTTATGAGAAAGATGATGAGTCAATCTCTGAGGG
>NW_011502325.1:0-4842 GCF_000495115.2 Populus euphratica
CAAGAATAGTAATAGTAATGCTAGTAATTGTAATAATAATACTAATAATAGTAGTAGTAGTAGTAGTAATAAAAGAAGAAGAAGAAGAAGAAAAAGAAGAAGTTGATAAGAACTTTGACATGGAAGATCAATGTAAGGATTAAACAATGATAACAATAAATGTCAAGGTCTTTGTCTTACCTTTCCATCCATATAAAATGAACCTAAATCTGAGATTTACAACTTTAGATATGACCCAATTACCGAAATGTGTTTCGGTTTAGACTACATTAGCATCTCTTTTCTAAGTTTGGCCATCTCTTTGTCCTTTCAATTTCTGTTTAAACTCATTAATTAATCTTTTCATTTATGTGATAGACCTGCATTTAAAATGAACATTTACCATAAATTAAAGGTATCTTATATTATTAGATATGCTATTATAAAACATGCTTTAGTTAAGAAGTTATTGATACTTCAAGTGTAAAATGATGATATAAAACCTTGATAAAAATGTACTTTTAAGTACTAATCAGTTAACATGATTACATTAGTTATCTTATTCAAATAATTCTAATACTTGTAAATATTGTTGGACATTCATGATTATAACTTATGTTAACAACAAATCAAGTTCCTTTCATAATATAAGTGTCGGTTCCACCATACGGTTGGGCTATAAAGGTGCCAAGTATTTGTTGACTAAATATTATATAACATAAATCTAGATTAATCATTTAAGAAGCAAAGTATTACGAGTGAACAAGATAATAAATACAAAAGATATTAGTATCAAACATTAAAATCAATGTTAAGTTTACACTATATTTATTTTTACACCATTAGTGTAACCTTTTCACCTTGACATAATAAGCTTAGCTAAACATAATGAAAGAAAGAAAAATAAATAAATAAAATAAGAACATAAATAAGATAAAAGTTAACTAAATAAAGGAAAGGAAATGAAAGGTATAAACAAGATATTAATGAAAATAAAACTTAAAAATACAAAAAATACAAAGAGAGAGAACAAAAGCATGATCTTGATCTGGAAACCAAGATCCCTAAATGCATGGCAAATACCTCCTTTTATATGCCAAAACTGAAAACTATTGATTTGATGACTAATTGATGAGTAGGTGGCCAACTCTTGACTTGGTGACAATCCTTATCTTATTGTCTGCCAAAAATATCATTGATGATATCAGAATTTCAAACAATCTTTCGTGTGAAAGTTCTAAGAAATTATCTCAGCTTTCCAAAAAAAATTAAATTGAAGTCATTTGGACTTCTAGAACTCAAGATATGGGCTGAATTCTAAACAATGTCTAGGCTGTAGGACAAATTCAAACTTCTACGTTGTTACTAAGATTTGGATTTTCAAACAGCATAATATGGATCATACTTATTATTATAAAGCATGCTTTAGTTAAGAAGTTATTGATACTTCAAGTGTAAAATAATGATATAAAACCTTGATAAAAATGCATTTTTAAGTACTAATCATTATTTGATATGTTATTATAAAACATGCTCTAGCTAAGGAGTTATTGATACTTGAAGTGCAACATGATGATATAAAACCTTGATAAAAATACACTTTTAAGTACTAATCAGCTGCACCCACTACCCGGGTATACACCCTTACGTACAGGTCTATAGACCTTGGACCGTGGGCTTATAAACCCTCTCACCTGGGTCTGCACCTTAAGGACTGCAGCCCTACTTGGTGCATGGATGATGACTAGTGCTTGTTAGCCCCAGCATAAGGTGTCTGCAGCCAGGAGGTTGCAACTTCACCTAAACATTAGCTGACCTAAGGGAGCAGGTCTACAGCCTCATGACACAACTAGAAGATTGATGTCTTCTTCCAAGTGTAGGAGTGTCGAATTAATAAATAACCCGGCAAGATCAGGGTCGAACCATAGGGAGGTTAATTGTATAAATTATAGATAACAATCATACAACAACAACAATATTAACAATAATAATAATAATAATAATAATAATAATAATAATAATAGTATTAGTAGTAGTAGTAGTAGTAGTAATAATAATAATGTAGAAGAAGAAGACGAAGAAGAAGTTGATGAGAACTTTTAGATGGAATATTAACATAAGGATTAAATGATAATAAAAACAAATGTCAAGGTTAGAGGATCCACTAATGGCATGTTAAAAAAGTATAGTATAAACTCTTATTATTCAATTGGAAACCACACATAAAGGAGGTTCCAATCAGATTATAGATTGTTAACATGATTACATTAGTCATCTTATTCGATTAAATAATCGCATTCTTAGTGGAATAATCGCATTCTTGGGTACTCCAATCAGCTAGCAAATCTCCTAAAGCAAGAAAATTAATATTTTTATCATACCAAGGCATTGGACTAAGAGAAAGTAAGGATTCGTTAGGAAAGTAATCATCGATTGGTGTGATGTTAGATGTCGAATCTGTTGTCACTGTTGACAAATGATTCGCATCAATATTTTCTGTGCGTTTGTTATCCGTGATTTCTTCCTCAGAATAAACCATTTGCAAATCTTCAGTTTCATCCAATTCATTTTTACTTAAAGTAGATTCAAGTTGATCATAAACTAATTCATCAATATGATCTACTTCTTGTAAATCATTATCATCTCCAGGTTGCTTGCAAATGTTGAAAATATTCATCTCCAATGTCATGTTTCCAAATGATAGCTTCATCAGTCCATTCCTACAATTAATCAATGCGTTAGAGGTTGCAAGAAACGGACGTCCTAAAATAACAGGAAATGAATGACATACTTCAACAGGTTCTGTGTCCAAGACAATAAAATCCACGGGATAAATGAATTTATCGACTTGTACTAACACGTCTTCAATTATTCCTCTAGGCACTTTTACAGATCTATCGGCAAGTAAAAGAGATATAGAAGTTGGTTTTAACTCACCTAGATTGAGACTCTGAAAAACTGAATATGGAAGTAAATTCACACTAGCACCAAGATCAAGTAAGGCTCTTTCAATTTTATGCTCTCCAATAAAGCAAGAAATTGTAGGACAACCAGGGTCTTTATATTTCAAAGCATTATTGTTTTGAAGAATAACACTTACTTGTTCAGCTAGAAAGGCTTTCTTTTTCACATTCAGTTTCCTCTTCACAGTGCATAGATCTTTCAGAAATTTAGCGTAGGAAGGAACCTGTTTAATAGCATCCAACAATGGTATATTGATCCTTACCTATTTGAAAATTTCAAAAATTTCAGAGTTGTGATTAACTTTTCTTTGTTTGGTCATGGCTTGAGGAAATGGAAGTGCTGGCGGTGAATCAGTCGTTTCTTTGCAATTTTCAGATTCATCCCCTTCCTTACCCTTAGAGATTGACTCATCATCTTTCTCATAAGGTTCAAGAGAGGGTTTTTCAATAACCTTACCGCTGCGCAGAGTAGTGACTGATTTGACTTGATCCATGTGTTGGCTTCCGGAACTACTTGCATTTGCATTATATTGCCCTTTGGGATTTTATTGTGTTTGAGATGGAAACTTACCTTTCTCTTGGAAACTCAGAGCAGCTGTTAATTTAGCAAGAGTATCTTTAAAATCTATCATGTTCTGAGCAAGTTGAGTATTGATTGTCTCTTGCTTTTCAATGAATGCATGCAATGTTTCCTCAAGATTTCTTCTAGGCGGTGGAGCATAAGGAGGTGCATATCCATGAGAATTTTGGAAATTGTGGTGTGCTTGAAATGGTGGTTGTGAAGTTTGTGCATTGTTGTTCTCACTCTTCCAATTGAAGTTTGGGTGATTTCTCCAACCAGGGTTGTATGTTTGGGAGTATGGGTTGTGGTTGGGCCTTTGGAAACTGTTTAAAGCATGGGCTTGTTCATGGAGACATTCCTTAAAAGAAGGCAAGGTTAGACAGTTACTGGTTGAGTGTTCATTTGTTTCACTCTTTTTCAATTCTAGTGCCTCGACTTTTCTAGCTAAAGATGCAAACTTGGCTTGAAGGTCATGATCTTCCCTAAGGTTGTACATACCTCCACTAGATGTATGAGGTTGAGTTTTACTCGGTGCCTCATATGTACCCGCGGTGTCCCAATTTTGAGCATTTTCAACTAAGAAGTCTAAGTATTCCATTGCTTCATCAGGGTCTTTATATATGGGCTGAATTCTAAACAATGTCTAGGCTGTAGGACAAATTCAAACTTCTACGTTGTTACTAAGATTTGGATTTTCAAACAGCATAATATGGATCATACTTATTATTATAAAGCATGCTTTAGTTAAGAAGTTATTGATACTTCAAGTGTAAAATAATGATATAAAACCTTGATAAAAATGCATTTTTAAGTACTAATCATTATTTGATATGTTATTATAAAACATGCTCTAGCTAAGGAGTTATTGATACTTGAAGTGCAACATGATGATATAAAACCTTGATAAAAATACACTTTTAAGTACTAATCAGCTGCACCCACTACCCGGGTATACACCCTTACGTACAGGTCTATAGACCTTGGACCGTGGGCTTATAAACCCTCTCACCTGGGTCTGCACCTTAAGGACTGCAGCCCTACTTGGTGCATGGATGATGACTAGTGCTTGTTAGCCCCAGCATAAGGTGTCTGCAGCCAGGAGGTTGCAACTTCACCTAAACATTAGCTGACCTAAGGGAGCAGGTCTACAGCCTCATGACACAACTAGAAGATTGATGTCTTCTTCCAAGTGTAGGAGTGTCGAATTAATAAATAACCCGGCAAGATCAGGGTCGAACCATAGGGAGGTTAATTATATAAATTATAGATAACAATCATACAACAACAACAATATTAACAATAATAATAATAATAATAATAATAATAATAATAATAATA
>NW_011502325.1:4852-5055 GCF_000495115.2 Populus euphratica
ATAGTAGTAGTAGTAGTAGTAGTAGTAGTAATAATAATAATGTAGAAGAAGAAGACGAAGAAGAAGTTGATGAGAACTTTTAGATGGAATATTAACATAAGGATTAAATGATAATAAAAACAAATGTCAAGGTTAGAGGATCCACTAATGGCATGTTAAAAAAGTATAGTATAAACTCTTATTATTCAATTGGAAACCACACA
>NW_011502325.1:5246-7051 GCF_000495115.2 Populus euphratica
AACTCTTGACTTGGTGACAATCCTTATCTTCTCTTGTCTGCCCAAAACATCATTGATAACGTCAGAATTGGAACCACTTGAAAACATGAAAGTTGTAGAAAATTGTCTCAGATTTCCAGAAACAAATAGAGATCATTTGGGCTTCTAGAACTCCAAATATGGGTCAAAAACTGAATAGTGTTCGGGCTACAGGATAAATTCAGACTTCTTTGTTATTGCTACAATTTGGACTTAAAAATAACCTTTTTAAATCATGAGTTACCATGAAAGTTGTAGGTCTATGTCTTACCTTTCCATCCATATAAAGTAGACTTAAATCAAAGATTTACAACTCCAGATATGATCCAATTACTGAACAGTGTTCCGGTTTGGACTGCACCAGCATCTCTTTTCTAAGTTTGACCATCTCTTTATCCTTTCAATTTCAGTTATTAACTCATCAATTAATCCTTTTATTTATGTGATAGGCCTACATTTAAAATGAATATTTATCACAAATTAAAGGTATCTTATATTATTAGATATGTTATTATAAAACATGCTTTATTTAAAAAGTTATTGATACTTCAAGTGCAAAATCATGATATAAAACCTTAATAAAAATGCACTTTTAAGTACTAATCACCTCATCCTGCCCCTACCAAATAGTATAGTAATTATCACTACAGTGCAGTTCATAGTAAAATCATTTACAATCTATAGTGATTAACGTTACAGTAAAACACTAATTCTTTTTTGCTATAGCACTAATCCTTTTTAGTTATAATTAATTGATACAAAAAGTTAAGTACCAACACATTCATCATTTTATTTTTAAGCTAGGATTGTAATATATTATTTATATAAATAAAAAATATTTTATTGATAAATCCTTCGTCTCCTCCTTATATTAACACTTGATCACTAAACCAAGTAAATATTTATTAGATATTGCTAAATTACTTTACCAAGATCCATGATCACCTAAAAACGAGAAAAAAGTGTTATTATTCAAATCAATAGATAATATTTGCATAAATAAACTTATAAATAATTAAATTGGATTAAATGTAATCAATATTATAAATAAACTAATATGAAAAGATCTTTTTAAAAATATCATTTTTTACCAGTTTGGACTTATTTTGGATGGTATAAAATGAAAAATTAAAGGGCATGAAATAGACAAATGATTATTTCATTTTTTTCAACTTATATGAAACAACTCAAGAGGCAATGCTAGCTTGCTCCTCCCTCTCTCTCTCTCTCTATATATATATATATATATATAAACATAAACATAAACATAAACATAAACATGAGTCTTTTATTTTTTTATTTTATGATTGAAAAGTAAGTTTCATCTTATTTTTATCTGATTTTAGGGTAACTATACCATCTATATTTGAATTATGCCTTCCTAGAAATTTTATTATCACAACATATATATTTACTCGCACGTTCTATTGACATGTACATACATTTTATGTATCATTTTGTGGCTTCTCTCTTTTTCTTTCTTATAGGTCATATTAATTACAGTATCCATGAGCCTAATTCTCCAACTCTCATTTGATTATTAATTGATACTTAAAAGTGCATTTTTATCAAGGTTTTATATCATCATTTTGCACTTAAAGTATCAATAACTCCTTAACTAAAGCATGTTTTATAATAATATATCTAATAATATAAGATACCTTTAATTTGTGGTAAATGTTCATTTTAAATCCAGGGCTATCACATAAATGAAAGGATTGATTGATAAATTTAAGAACTGAAATTGAAAGGACAAAGAGATAACCAAACTTAGAAAAGAGATGTCG
>NW_011502325.1:7183-22082 GCF_000495115.2 Populus euphratica
CAAGAAAAGATAAGGATTGTCACCAAGTCAAGAGTTAGCCACCCACTCATCAATTAGTCATCAAATCAATAGTTTCCAATTTTGGCCTATAAAAGGAGGCATTTGTCATGCATTTAGGCATCTTGGTTTCCAGATCAAGATCACCCTCTTGCTTTCTCTCTTTGTATTTTTTGTAATGTTTATGCTTTGCTTTCATTAATATTAAGTTTATGCCTTTCATTTCCTTTCCTTTACTTAGTTAACTCTTATCTTATTTATGTTCTTATTTTGTTTATTTTTTTTCTTTCATTATATCTAGCTAAGTTTATTATGTCAAGGTGAAAAGGTTATACTAATAGGGTAAAAATAAGTATAATGTAAACTTAATATGGACTTTAATGTTTGATACTAACATGTTTTGTATTTGTTATCTTGTTCACTCTTTAATACTTTGCTTGTTAAATGACTAATCTTGATTTATGTTGTATAACAATTGGTACAACAAATGCTTGGCACTTTCATAGCCCATACTGTATGGTATAACCGACACCTAAGCTATGAAAGGAACTTGATTTGTTGTTAACATAAGTTATAATTATGAATGCTTGACGAGATTTACAAGTATTAGCATTAATCGAATAAGATGACTAATGCAATCATGTTAACAATCTATAATCTGATTGGAACCTCCTTTGTGTGTGGTTTCCAATTGAATAATAAGAGTTTATACTATACTTGTTTGATATACCATTAGTGGAACCTCTAACCTTGACATTTGTTATTATCATTGTTTAATCCTTACATTAATATTCCATCTTCAAGTTCTCATCATTATCTTCTTCTTCTCTTTCTTTATTATTATTATTATTATTATTAGTACTACTACTACTACTACTATTGTTGTTGTTGTTATTAGACATTTGTTATTATTATTGCTTAATCCTTACATTAATATTTGATCTTCAAGTTCTCATCATCATCATCTTCTTTACTATTATTATTATTATTATTATTATTACTATTGTTGTTGTGTTGTTGTTATTGTTATTATTGTTGTTTATAATTTGTACAATTAACCTCTCTATGGTTCGACCCCGGTCTTGCCGGGTTATTTATTACTTCGACACTCCTGCACTTGAGAGAAGACAACAATCTTTTGGTCGTGTCAAGTTTTTGGCGTCGTTGCTGAGGAGGTAAGTTTTGTATAAATTATAATATTGATTTTATATTCTCTTGTCACTTTGAAGACATCAATCTTTTAGTCGTGTCAAGTTTTTGGCGCCGTTGCCGGGGAGGTAAGTTTTTGTATAAATTATAGTATTTATTTTATTTTCTCTTTTTACTTTTCTTGTATATAACTTTATTTCTTTTCTCTTGTTTCTTCTTCTTTTGTTTTCTTCTTCCTTTTATTCTATTCCTACATGTGCATGAGAGTGTGGTCACGTACATCAAGTGGTAGACTTTGTAGGGTATCCTCATCATTTTCAGAAAATATGGCCGAAGAAGATAATCAATCACTTCATAATGAGAATAATAAGAATAACTGTGCTAGAACACTTAGAGACCACATAAATCCCACAAGAACAAATGCACCATTATGTATAGTTTTTCCTCCCAATGCATCTCATTTTAATTTTAAACAGGTATTATTCAACTTTTACCTTCTTTTCATGGCTTAGAATTGGAAAATCCATACTTGCATTTAAGAGAATTTGAGGAGGTCTGCAACACATATAATAATTTAAATTGTAGCATGAACATTATCAGATTAAAGCTTTTTCCTTTTTCATTAAAAGATAAAGCTAAAACATGGCTATAAAATTTGAGACCAGGATCCATTCGTGCTTGGGATGAAATGCAACAACAGTTTTTAAAGAAGTTTTTCCCATCTCAGATAACAAACTCTTTCAAAAGATAAATCACCACTTTCACTCAAAAACCAGGAGAAACATTTTACCAATCTTGGGATAGGTATCGAGACTTGCTTAGTACTTGCCCTCATCATGGTTTTGAAACATGGAGATTGGTTTCACATTTCTATGAAGGGTTAACACCTAAAGATAGGCAAATGGTTGAATTGATGTGCAATGGAACTTTTGAAGATAAAGACCCTGATGAAGCAATGGAGTACTTAGAGATAGGCAAATGGTTAAATTGATGTGCAATGGATATGCACCTTCTTATGCTCCACCTCTTAGAAGAAATCTTGAGGAAACATTGCATGCATTCATTGAAAAGCATTTTCCCGCTCTGCCTTAGAATGCGATTACAAAAATTTACCGTGCTAGATGTGTAAGATTGAGATTGTTAATGAATCATGGAATTCTTGAAGATATTCGATGGTTGATTGAAGCAAAGGTCTGATTATCAGGTGAGTCCTCTAACTACTTCATTTCACACATGCCTGGAATAAGTAAAAGCACTTTTGCAAAGAAACGTCGTGCAAAACGACTGAAAGTCTGTCATCGATGTGCTAGATGGACTTGTAATGCACAATGTCGTTCTTTAGGAATGGTATCTATAAACCGTGAAGATAAAATATAATTTATTAAGGATGGCCTGAGTAAGGAGTCTTTAGATAATCTTCTATTGACTTTTGAGATGCATCCTAGTGGCGATGTGCATCGTGCAATTCATGATTTATGACCCCATTTTCATAAAGAATATGATCGACTTAATCTTGGGAATCTGACTAAAAAAGACCTTGTTTGCCAGTTTTTAAGAAAACTGGATGGGAAGCCTATCCCCACCCATAGAGGGCGTTTAAGCCATTCTTGGACGTAAAACCAAGGGAAGATGTGAGCCACAATCACAACTACCTGTACATACACATGCTTTTTTCAAAAGTAAATAAATAAAAAGAGAGAGAGAGTGTGTGAGACTCTAGCTAGCCTACATATAGGTGGTATGATTGCCTTTCTAATTTCTCATCTATAAAATCCTCTCTTCTTTCCTTTCATTTCTACTCAACCCATACATTCAACAAATACAAAAGTGTATAGAAATGGCAAGTTCCTCAGGTCATCATATAAGAAATATTTGTGTTTTCAGTGGATCTAGTCCTGGAAAAGAAAATGAGTTTTTAGAATTAGCAAATCATCTTGGTCAAGTGCTAGCTGAGAGAAAGATTCATTTAGTGTATGGGGGAGGCAGTCTTGGGTTAATGGGAGGTGTGTCAATAGCTGTATTTTTAGGAGGTAGAGTTTTGGGGGTCATCCCCGAAGCTTTAACACAAGGGGACATCATTGGAAAAAAAATTGGAGAGGAACTTCAGGTCTCCATAATGTCAGCTCGAATGAATGCAATGTTTAACCATGCTGATGCCTTCATTGCTTTACCAGGTAGTCTAGGCACATTGGAAGAGATCTTTCATATTTCCTCTTGGGCCCAACTGCACATTCACCATAAACCCATAGGTTTGTTAAATGTTAATGGTTATTATGATAAGTTGTTGTCTTTTCTTAATCATGCTATGGAACAGGAATTTCTAACATCTTCTACACGACAAATCATAATCTCTGCTGCTACTGCTGAACAATTGATTGACCAACTACAATCTTTCATTCCTATAATTGATCCTTCTATGAGTCGCATAAATTGGTCAACAAAACAATATAAATAATGTAATAATCCAATATGCAACCCACAATCATATGTTAAAATGTGTGTGTGTGTAAATTAAGATTTATGAATACATGTTAAATCAGTATATGAGCAGAATTAAGTGATAGTAATGTGAGAGTTTGTAAACTTGAATATTTCAAGAAGTATTATGATAGATCTTATTAAGAATGGTTACTAAGATGCGTCTCAAGAGTCATAAAAAGATCTCCTTTACTCTGTCATCATAGTAACAACAATTTTGCACATGCTTTATGAAATAAAAAACACAGTTAGTTAATTTTTTTTTTAGCTACTACCCTCTCCCCCCAACCAAAACAAGACATTGTCCTCAATGTTCTAAGGTAAAAAGATAGAGTATAGAAGATATCACCTGAAATAACAAACACTGACAAACGTGAAACACACTAAGATAAAAATAAGAAATAATAAAACTGAATAATAAAAAAAAAAACAAAAAAATTACAACTGAAGACTCAAATCTAATCTAAGCTGTTTATGGCTTTCCTTAGATGACTAATTTATGCGACTCGTGGAGGGATCAATTACAGGAATGAAAGATTGTAATTGGTGAATCAATTGTTCAGCAGTAGCAGTAGAGATTATGATTTGTCGTGTAGAAGATGTTAGAAATTCCTGTTCCACAACATGATCAAGAAAAGACAACTTATCATAATAACCATTAATATTTAACAAACCTATGTATTTATGATGAATGTGCAGTTGGGCTCAAGAGAAAATATGAAAGATCTTTTCCAATGTGCCTAGACCACCTGGTAAAGCAATGAAGGTATCAGCATGGTTAAACATCGCATTCATTTGAGCAGACATTGTGGAGACCTATAGTTCCTTTTTAATTGTTTTTTCAATGATGTCTCCTTGTGCTAAAGCTTTGGGGACGACCCCCAAAACTTGACTACCTCTTAAAAATGAAGCTATTGACACACCTCCCATTAGCCCAAGACTGCCTTCCCCATACACTAAATGAATCTTTCTCTCAGTTAGTACCTGACCAAGATGATTTGCTGATTCTAAAAACTCCTTTTCTTTTCCAGGACTAGATCTAACAAAAACACAAATATTTTGTATGTGATGACTTGAGGAACTAGCCATTTCTGCACACTTCTATATTTGTTGAATGTATAGGTTGAGTATAAATGAAAGGAAGGAAGAGAGGATTTTATAGATGAGAAATTAAAAGGCAATTACACCACCTATACGTAGGCCAGCTAGAGTCTCACACACTCTCTATCTCTTTTTATTTATTTATATATTTATTTTTAAAAAAGCATGTGTATGTACAGGTAGTTGTGATTGTGGCTCATATCTTCCCTTGGTTTTACATCCAAAAATGGCTTAAACGCCTTCTATGGGTCGAGGATAGGCTTCCCATCCAGTTTTCTTAAAAACGGGCAAACATGGTCTTTCTTAGTCAGATTCCCAAGACTATGTTGAGCATGTTCTTTATGAAAATGAGGCCATAAATCATGAATTGCACGATGCACATCTCCACTAGGATGCGTCTCAAGAGTTAATAGAAGATTATCTAAAGACTCCTTACTCAGGCCATCCTTAATGAATTGTATTTTATCTTCACGGTTTATAGATATCATTCCTAAAGAACAACATTGTGCATTACAAGTCCATTTAGCACATTGATGACAGACTTTCGGTCATTTTGCATGGCATTTCTTTGCAAAAGTGCTTTTACCTGTTCCAGGCATGTGTGAAATGAAGGAATTCGAGGACTCACCTGATAATCGGACCTTTGCTTCAATCAACCAGTGAATATCTTCAGGAATTCCATAATTCATTAACAACCTCAATCTTGCACATCTAGCATGCTAAATTTTTGTAATCGCATTCTGAGGCAGAGCAAGAAAATACTTTTTCAATTTTTCAAGATTAGTGCCCATTTTTAAATGAGAATTAGAAGAGAGATTCAAAGAATTGTACAAATATATACACAAATATCAGTTATTATGGGAAACTAAAAGAACCAACTTAAGTCACGGAGTATCGTTGTCCGCCATTTGATGGGGGTGAAAGAAGCTAGCAAAAATCACTCAAAAAGAAACACAAAAACAATATGAAAGAAAAAAAAATCAATCTTTATATACAGGATCACCTAATTCAATTGAGTTCTTTTCAACTGAAAAATTATCAAAGTAAACTTTCAAACGATGTCCATTTACCTTGACAACATTGTCATTCTTTGAATTCTCGATATCATAGGCCCCATATAGATACACATGTTTCACAATAAAAAGGACCGCTCCATCTTGATCTTAGTTTTTTAGGAAATAAATGTAGTTGAGAATTATAAAGCAAGACTTTTTTACCAACTTTGAATGTTTTTCTCAGAATATTCTTGTCATGAAACTCTTTGATTCTTGCTTTATGAATTGTTGAATTTTCATATGCATCATTTCTTATTTCCTCAAGCTCATTTATTTGTAATTTTTGCAGTTGACTAGCATCATCCAGATTTGAATTGAAAGCTTTAATAGCCCAATAAGCTTTATGGTCAAGTTCTAGAGGCAAGTGACAAGGTTTTCCATATAAGATAAAATTTAATGACACTACTTACCTTATTATCAGGAATGCATCTTTGAAATATTTGATCAGGATAATATTTGAATAAATAAGGGTCATCCCAATAAAAGTTCCTCACTTCGTTCAAGAACTTTCTTTTATCTTGGGTGCTCCAATGAGTTGGCAATTGTCCTGAAACAAGAAAATTGACAATATTAGCAAACCAAGGCATTGTAGAGACAAAAAGTAAAGATTCTTTGGGAAAGTAGTCATCGATTATTGTGATGTCAGTTTTTGAATCTGTTGTCAATCTTGATAAGTGATCTGTGACAACATTTTCGCTGCCTTTCTTATCTTTGATTGTGATATCAAATTCTTGAAGTAACAAAATCCACCACACCAATCTACCCTTAGAATCTTTCTTAGAAAGAAGATATTTCAATGCTGCATGATCACTAAAAACAACAACAAGAGAGCCAACAATATAAGACCTGAATTTTTCACATGCAAATATTACTGCAAGTAATTATTTTCTGGTGGTGGTATAATTCATTTGAGCACTATTTACAGTTTTACTTGCATTATAAATCACATAAGGTTTCTTATCTTTTCTTTGTCCCAAAACAGTACCGACGACATAATCACGACAACACATTACTTCAAAAGGTAATGACCAATCAGGAGGTTGAATGATAGGAGCACAAGTAAGCAAGTTTTTAAGTTTAATAAAGGCTTCTTCACAATGTTCAGTCCATTCAAAAATATTATCCTTTGTTAGAAGGTTACTTAAGGGCTTAGATATTACACTAAAATCTTTGATAAACCTTCTATAAAAACCAGCATGTCCTAGGAATGATATCTTTAATAGATTTTGGTGTTGGCAAATTCACAATTAACTCGATTTTAGATTTGTCAACCTCAATTCCTTTTGATGAAACAATGTGATCAAGTACAATGTCGTTTGTTACCATAAAGTGACATTTTTCCCAATTTAGCACAAGATTCTTCTCTTCATGCCTGCTCAAAACCTTTTCTAAGTTAGTCAAACAATCATAAAATGAATCACCAAAAACAGAAAAATCATCCATAAAAATCTCAAGAAAATGTTCAACCATATCACTAAATATACTAAGCATACATCTTTGAAACGTGGCTTGTGCATTACATAATCCAAAAGGCATCCTTCGATATGCAAAAGTACCGAATAGACATGTGAAAGTAGTCTTCTCTTGATCTTCCAATGCAATTTTAATTTGGTTGTAACCTGAATAGCCATCTAGAAAACAATAAAATTCATGACCTGCAACTCTTTCTAGGATTTGATCCAGGAAAGGTAAAGGAAAATGATCTTTTCTAGTCATTGAATTAAGTTTTCTATAGTCAATGCACATGCGCCAACTAGTAACAGTTCTAGTGGGAATTAACTCATTTTTCTCATTTGTTATCATAGTGACTCTAGATTTCTTGGGTACAACTTGGGTAGGACTTACCCATTTGCTGTCAGAAATAGGATAAATGATTTCATCATCTAGAAGCTTAATGATTTCATTTTTCACTACTTCTTTTATATTAGGATTTAGCCTTCGTTGCATTTCCTTAGAGGGTTTAACATTTTTCTCTAAATAAATTCTATGTGTACAAATCGAAGGACTAATTCCTTTTATGTCAGCTATGGTCCATCCTAATGCATTTTTGTGCATTTTTAGAGTTTGTAATAACTTACCTTCTTGATGAGAATTAAGTTTGGAAGAGATTATTACCGAAAAAGTTTCATTTTCTCCCAAAAATGAGTATTTGAAATTAAATGGCAACTACTTCAAATCAGGGTTGGGTGGTTGAACACTTGAAGGTATGGACTTAATTGATCGTGGTGGTAATTCCTCAATTTGTGGTTTCTAATTACTTGCCTTTGATTCTTCCTGAAAATAAACCATTTACAAATCATCAGATTCATCAATCTCAATTTCACTGGAAATGGTAGAAATTGATCATGAATTAATTTTTCAGTAAAGTCCACTTCTTGTAAATCATTATCATCTCTAGGTTGCTTGTAAATGTTGAAAATATTCATCTCCAATGTCATGTTTCCAAATGATAGCTTCATCTGTCCATTCCTACAATTAATCAATGCATTAGAAGTTGCAAGAAACAGACATTCTAAAATAACAGGAAATGAATTACATCCTTCAACAAGTTGTGTGTCTAAGACAATAAAATCCACAGGATAAATGAATTTATCGACTTTTACTAACACATCTTTAAGTATTCCTCTAGGCACTTTTATAGATCTATCGACAAGTAAAAGAGTTATAGAAGTTGGTTTTAACTCACCAAGATCAAGTAAGGCTCTTTCAATTTTATGTTCTCCAATAAAGCAAGAAATTATAGGACAACTAGGGTCTCTATATTTCAAAGCATTATTGTTCTGAAGAATGACACTTACTTGTTTGGCTAAAAAGGCTTTCTTTTTCACATTCAATTTCATCTTCATAGTGCATAGATCTTTCAAAAATTTAGCATAGAAAGAAACCTGTTTAATAGCATCCAGCAAAGGAATATCGATTCTTACCTGTTTGAAAATTTAAAAAATTTCAGAGTTGTGATTGACTTTTCTTTGTTTGGTCATGGCAAGAGGAAATGGAAACGCTGGTGAGAAATAGTCTTTTCTTTACAAATTTCAGATTCAACCCTTTCCTTATCCTCAGAGATTGACTCATCATCTTTCTCACAAGGTTCAAGAGTGGGTTTTTCAATAACCTTACCACTGCAAAGAGTAGTGACTGATTTAACTTGATCCATGTGTTGGCTTCCGAAACTACTTGCATTTGCATTGTATTGCCCCTTAGGATTTTGTTGTGGCAGAGATGGAAACTTACCTTTATCTTGGAAACTAAGAGAAGATGTCAACTTTGCAAGAGTATCTTTAAAATCTGTCATGTTTTGAGCAAGTTGAGTATTGATTATCTCTTACTTTTCAATGAATGCATGCAATGTTTCCTCAAGATTTCTTCTAAGAGGTGGAGCATAAGGAGGTGCATATCCATGAGACTTTTGGAAATTATGGTGTGCTTGAAACATTGGTTATGAAGTTTGTACATTGTTACTATCACTCTTCTAACTGAAATTTGGGTGATTTCTCCAACCAGGGTTGTATGTTTGGGAGTATGGGTTGTGGTTGTTTAAAGCATGGGCTTGTTTTGGAAACTGTTTTGGAAACTGTTTAAAGCATGGGCTTGTTCATGGAGACATTCCTTAAAAGAAAGTAAGGTTGGACAATTATTGGTTGAGTGTTCATTTATTTCATATATTTGACACACAATGTTTTCAACAAATTTTAATTGACCACTCTTTTTCAATTCTAGTGCCTCGACTTTTCTAACTAAAGATGCAAACTTGGCTTGAAGGTCATGTTTTAGCTTTATCTTTTAATGAAAAAGGAAAAAGCTTTAATCTGATGGTGTTCATGCTACAATTTGAATTATTATAGGTGTTGCAGACCTCCTCAAATTTCCTTAAATGCAAATATAGATTTTCTAAATCTAAGCCATGAAAAGAAGGTAAAAGTTGAATAATGCCTGGCTTAAAATTAAAATGAGATGCATTGGGAGGAAAAATTATGCATGATGGTGCACTTTTTCTTGCGAGATTCATGTGGTCTCTAAGTGTTCTAGCGTGGATATTCTCATTATGAAGTGATTGATTATCTTCTTCAGCAATATTTTCTGAAAATGACGAGGATACCCTAGAAAGTCTACCACTTAATGTATGTGGCCACACTCTCATACACGTGTAGGAATAGAATAATAGAAAGAAGAAAATAAAAGAAGAAGAAACAAGAATAAAGAAACAAAGTTATATACAAGAAAAGTGAAAAGAGAAAATAAAATCAATAATATAATTTATACAAAACTTACCTCTACGGCAACAGCACCAAAAACTTGACATGACAAAAAGATTAATGTCTTCTCCCAAGTGCAGGAGTGTCGAAGTAATAAATAACTTGGCAAGACCGGAGTCGAACCACAAGGAGATTAATTGTATAAATTACAGATAACAATAATACAACAACAATAACAATAATAACAGTAGTAGTAGTAGTAGTAGTAGTAGTAGTAGTAGTAAAGAAAGAGGTGGAGAAGAAGAAGAAGATGATGAGAACTTTGAGATGGATTATTAATGTAAGGATTAAACAATGAATGTCAAGGTTAGAGGTTGCACTAATGGTATGTCAAACAAGTATAGTATAAACTCTTATTATTCAATTGGAAACCACACACAAAGGAGGTTCCAATCAGATTATGTATTGTTAACATGATTACATTAGTCATCTTATTCGATTAATGCTAATACTTGTAAATCTCGTCAACCATTCATGATTATAACTTATGTTAACAATAAATCAAGTTTCTTTCATAGCTCAGGTGTCGGTTATACCATACAATATGGGCTATGAAAGTGTCAACCATTTGTTGTACCAAATATTAGACAACATAAATCAAGATTAGTCGTTCAACAAGCAAAGTATTAAAAAGTGAACAAGATAACAAATACAAAACATGTTAGTATCAAACATTAAAGTCCATATTAAGTTTACATTATACTTATTCTTACACCATTAGTGTAACCTTTTCACCTTGACATAACTAAATTAGCTAGACATAATGAAAGAAAGAAAAATAGACTATACTTATTCTTACACCGTTAGTGTAACCTTTTCACCTTGACATAATAAACTTAGCTAAACATAATGAAAGAAAGAAAACTAAAAAAATAAAATAAAAGTTAACTAAGTAAATGAAAGGAAATAAAAGGCATAAACTTGATATTAATGAAAGCAAAGCATAAACATTACAAAAAATACAAAGAGAGAAAGGAAGAGCATGATCTTGATCTGAACACCAAGATGCCTAAATGCATGGCAAATGCCTCCTTTTATAGGCCAAAATTAAGAACTATTAAAGCAAGAGCATGATCTTGATCTAGAAACCAAGATGCCTAAATGCATGGCAAATGCCTCCTTTTATAGGCCAAAATTGATAACTATTGATTTGATGACTAATTGATGAGTGGGTGGCCAACTCTTGACTTGGTGACAATCCTTATCTTCTCTTGTCTGCCCAAAACATCATTGATAACGTCAAAATTGGAGCCACTTGAAAACATGAAAGTTGTAGGCAATTATCTCAGCTGTCTTGTGTAAAAACTTCAGCTCATTTGGACTTCTAGAACTCCAGATATGGCCAAAATACCGAGTTGTAGGAAATTGTCTCAATTTTCTTTTTAACCAATTTAGGTCATTTGGACTTCTAGAACTCCAGATATGGGCCAAACACTAAACAGTGCTCGGGCTAGAAGACAAATTCAGACTTCTTTGTTGTTGCTACAATTTGGACTTGAAAATGGTCTTTTTAAGTCTTGGGCTCCATATGAAAGTTGTAGGCCTATGTCTTACCTTTCCATCCATATAAAGTAGACCTAAATCTGAGATCTACAGCTCTAGATATGACCTAATTACCGAACAGTATTCCGGTTTGGATTGCAGCAACATCTCTTTTCTAAGTTTGGCCATCTCTTTATCCTTGCAATTTAAGTTCTTCAAGTCATCAATCAATCCTTTCATTTATGTGATAGACCTGCATTAAAAATAGACATTTACCACAAATTATAGGTATCTTATATTATTAGATACATTATTATAAAACATATTTTAGTTAAGGAGTTATTGATACTTCAAAACATTTACCACAAATTAATTGTATCTTATATTATTAGATATATTATTATAAAACATGCTTTAGTTAAGGAGTTATTGATACTTCAAGTGCAAAATGATGACATAAAACCTTGATAAAAAATGCACTTTTAAGTACTAATCACTACTACTGAACAATTGATTAACCAACTACAATATTTCATTCCTGTAATTAATCCTTTTATGAGTCGCATAAATTGGTCAACTAAGGAATGCCATAAAAAGCTTAGAATAGATTTGAGCCTTTATTCGTGAATCCTTGTGTCTTTTGATTTTATTACTAGCATACTATTTTGTTTTGTTACTTCTTATATTTGTTTAAGTGTGTCTCAGGTTTGTCAGTGTTTATTGTTTCATGTGATGTCTTATATACTTAGGACATTAGGGATAATGTCTCGTTTTGGTTGGGAAGAGAAGACAATAATTGATATAAAAAACTAACTATGTTTTTTTATTTTATAAACCATTTGCAAAACTGTTGTTACTAGGATGACAGAGTAAAGAAGGTCTTTTGTTAAAGCGAGTCTTGACATGTATCTTAGTAAATATTGTTAACAAGGTCTATCAGAATACTTCTTGAAATATTCAGGTTTACAAACTCTCACACTGTTATCACTTAATTATGCTCATATACTCATTTTACAAGTATTCTTAAAACTTCATTTTCACACACACACACTTTAACATATGATTGTGGGTTGCACATTGGATTATTACATTATTTATGTTCTTTTGTTAAAGGTAAAAACTAAAGAAAAAGGATAGTATATAATATTAAAACAAAAGAGCAAAAAAAATATGATGATAATAAAAATGTAGATAAGTTTGGTTTCATAGCCTTCCTAACCTAAGCAATTAAGCCTGAAGGGGTGTTTTAAAACCTAATACCCTAAAATTAACTGACTTGGGAGCTATTGGCCCAACGCTTGTTACATGGGTTGAGGAGAAAAGCTTAAGGGAATTAAACATTGCACTATTTACGTATTAGTATTTACAACCCGAGTTACTATGCTCATATGGGTGTTTCAACACCTAATGCCCTAAGACCAACTGGTTTAGGAGTCATTAGCTGAAAACTCATTACATAGGTTAAAAATGTATTGTGTTATAAGTTATATGCATATATATTAAAAAAAAAAGGAAAGAGAAGAAGAAAAAGATAATAATCCCAATCCAAGAAAGTTAACCTTAAACGTTAGAATAAAAATTTTGTTTTCTTCCAAATAAAGCCCCATAACCATGTGTTGATATATTGAGCATAAAAAAAGAGTTTATTAATATCTTATTTAAGAGGTATTGAGTAGATATATAAATTTAATGAGAGTTTGTTTATCTAGATAGATTAATAAAAGTTGAATAATGAATGCCTTGTTTTGTGGAATTTATAAAAAAAAATTCTATTTTAACGCTTTGATTACTAGAAACTAGTAATAAGCTTGTTGGGGGGTGTGATTAGTACTTAAAAATGCATTTTTATCAAGGTTTTATATCATCATTTCGCACTTGAAGTATCAATAACTCCTTAACTAAAGCATATTTTATAATAACAAGTCTGATACCATAAGATACCTTTAATTTGTAGTAAATATTCATTTTAAATGTATGCCTATCATATAAATGAAAGGATTGATTGATGAGGTGAAGTATTAAAATTGAAAGAACAAAGAGATGCTGGTTTAGTCCAAACTGGAACACTATTCAGTAATTGGATTATAACTAGAGCTGTAGAACTTGGATTTAGGTCTACTTTATATAGATGGAAAGCTAAGACATAGGCCTAAAATTTTCATGGAAAGGCAAGACTTAATTCTACTATTTAGGAGTCCAAATCTTTGCAACAACATAGAAGTTTAAATTTGACCTGCAACCCAAACACTATTAAGTGTTCAGCTCATATCTTGAGTTCTAAAAGTCCAAATGACCTTAATTTTTTTTTCTAAAAAACTGAGATAATTTCCTAGAACTTTCATGATTTAAATTTTTTTAAATTCAGATGTTAGCAATGATGTTTTTTATAAACAAGAAGATAAGGATGGTCACCAAGTCAAGATGTGGCAATCCACTCAATAATTAGTCATCAAATCAATAGTTTCTAATTTTGGCTTATAAAAGGAGGTATTTTCCACGCATTTAGACATCTTGGTTTTCAGATCAAGATCATGCTCTTGTTCTCTCTTTATTGTAATGCTTAAGTTTTACTTATATTAATCTCTTGTTTAAGCTTCTCATTTCCTTTCTTTTACTTAGTTAACTTTTATTTTATTTATTTATGTTTCTCTCTTTTATTATGTTTAGTTAAGTTTATTATGTCAAGGTGAAAAGGTTACACTAATGGAGTAAGAATAAGTATAGTATAAACTCAATATGGACTTTAGTGTTCGATACTAACATGTTTTGTATTTGTTATCTTATTCACTTTTAATACTTTGCTTGTTAAATGATTAGTCTAGATTTGTGTTGTATAACACTTAGTATAACAAATACTTGGCACTTTTAATGCCCAACCTATGATATAACTGACACTTGTGCTATGAAAGAAACTTGATTTGTTGTTAATGATTAGTACTTAAAAGTGTATTTTTATCAATGTTTTATATCATCATTTTGCACTTGAAGTATCAATAACTCCCTAACTAAAGCATGTTTTATAATAACATATCTAATAATATAAGATACCTTTAATTTATGATAAATGTTCATTTTGAATGCAAGCCTATCGCATAAATGAAAGGATTGATTGATGAGTTTAAGAACTGAAATTGAAAGGACAAAGAGATGGCCAAACATAGAAAAGAGATGCTGGTGTAGTTCAAACTGGAACACTATTCAGTAATTGGGCCATAGCTGAAGCTGTAGATCTCGGATTTAGGTCTATTTTATATGGATAGAAAGCCCAGATACTGTTTAGTATTCAGCCCATATCTAGAGTTATAGAAGTCCAAATGACCTCCATTTGTTTTTCTTTTAAAGCTGAGACAATTTCCGACAACTTTCATATGGAGGTTTGGTTTA
>NW_011502290.1:0-3927 GCF_000495115.2 Populus euphratica
CTTTTTTCAAGAAATATCATGATATTTTGAGGGGAAAAACAATGTTTAGTGGATAAAAAAAAAAATTGGACCGGGTTAATAAACACGGAAGAACATGATAGGTAAAAACATTAACTACACAAAAAGGTCTAAAATAAAAGAATAATAATTAAAAAATAAAGGTGAAAATTAAAATAAATAATAAATTATAGGGCAATTTCTTTTTTCCAATTTGAGGGTCTAATTGAAAAGAAAATAATTCAAGAAAACAAATAAAAAAATTAAAAAAATACATCATGAACCAATTGAGGAATGAGATCAAAACCAACAAAAATTTTATAAAATGATTAAGGGGAAAAAATCCAAAAAATAAGGACCTAATAAAAAATACATGAAAAAATTGAAATTAGAGGACTAAATAAAAAAAGAATAACACTTTTTCAAAAGAAAAATGGAAAAAAATTATAAGAAAAAAAAAACTAAAATTTTCGTTAAGAAGGTTAAATTGCTAAGAAAAATAACTAATATATCAAAACATATCATTCCAAGATTATTTTGCTTATTATTATTATAATAACAATTATTATTATTGTCGCGGGGGTGTGAGCCAGCGCGCCATCGTCTGATGATGGCAGCGGAGGCTCTATGTCGTGCCTCTTGTGTGAAGTGTTGTGTGTTGTAAAAGGGTTTTGGACTTAATTATAAAATTATAATTAATGTTTAAGAATCGTCACCTAATATTATGGTCACTAGGAACCTATGGTCTGCGAGGGTCTGAATAGGGGACTAATTGTGTAAGGGAAAGACGCATCATCCTCAATCTACTCTACCTAAGGTAAGCTGTATTATTGTTTGATTATTTTTTTCTTAATCGAGTTTTTATTCCTTATTTTTTTCTAAAATTCAAGGCAGATCCCTCTTCATGAGAAAGTCTTTATCTTATTTGGTTAAATCCTAACCGTTCTAAAGTCTGAATTTTAGCATCGCATGTATTTATACCTCATATCTTTAATACCTAAATGTATACTTTATCGTGTAATTTTATATCTCTCAAATATTAAAGTCTACATCTGTATCCTAAAAAAATTTAATTTTTTTTTTGACATGTTGGCTAAATCCTAATGAATAATTATAAACTTGTTATAATATCCATTTTTGGATTTTTTAAAAAATAAAAAAGATGCAAAAAATTTCTTTTATGAAAAATATGATAGGAAATTTTTTTAAAATTTGGCTATATGCAATAATATATATATATGTTTTTTAAAATGTTTTGAAATTTTTTTTGAAATTTTTTAGAGAAAATCGGTTATTTTAATACCGAACTTATATTTACAGTGCAAATATACAACCCAATATTATGAAAAATTAGTAGAAAAATATTTGAGAAAATCACATTTTTTTAAATGAGTTTTTGAAATTTTTTTATTTTTTCGGGGGTTGGACTAGATCTAGCCTAGTCATTTAGGCTGAGCCAGAACGGGTTTGGCCCAAGGTCTACTAGAATAGTAGACGTGACATTTCACTATTCCAAACAATGGAACTTTCATGTGGAAGATGAAAAACTAGGGGAAGGGTAACAAACCACATGACACGACGATGATGGCTGGCTAGCGGAGGAGGACGACCTCAAGCCAGCAATGGAAACAACGGTGGAATTGGCGCTGACGATGGTTGTAGCAGGAAGAGAAAGAAAGGAGAAATATGCAGAATGAGAGGACCGACGATCGCAGTGGCTGTTCTGCCATTAGTGAAGATTTAGGTTTGTAGGGAAGCTACGTCATTGTTTGTTGGTGGAGGAGAAAGGTGTTTGCGGGGTCTTCAAAGGCTCAAGACACGATGGAGAGAGAAGAAAGGGAGGAAAATGTTGGTTGGAACCGGGAATGCCTGATTTTTGGCTAATTTTAGACTCGATTTTCCCCTCCTTCGAGCTATGAATTCCACCTTTATTTATAGGCAGTGGAAGAGAACAATCTTGTCCACACTAGGTAAAAATTTCAGCCGTTGATTTTGTTGAAAAGAAACTCAACCATTGGTTCAAAGTAGGCATAATGCATTGTCAAATTTACAGAAAAGGTTGTCTGAGTTGGCCTCTTTAGGCCGGCGCCGAGGCCAACGTACTATCATTCTTACTGAATAGATCATACCCGGAGATAGAGGGATGTCATGTGATCATTTTCGTGTAAGTTTCGTCAAATTTGGTGGAGTGTAGAGGCATTAAATGCACCTATAAAATAGGTGACTATATCATCTTTTTCGAAAAAAAATAATAATGAATAGTGATCAGACGACATGTTGTCTAGTTTTTTTTTTTTAAAATACACAAAATGGCGCTAATTTAGGTTTGAATTAGGGATTTTAATTTTTTTGCAATTTAGTCCTCTAGCTTTTAATTTATTTTAATTAAATCCCTAATTAACCCTAAACTTGTGATTTAATGCAATTAAGCCTTTGATAAACTTCAAATGGAACCCCGAAGTTACGTGTCTTTTTCAATATGATCCCTGGTCTTGAATTTTATCAATTTAACTCTTAATTGACTATTAAACTTTCAATTTTATCATTTTCACCCTCAATCTTTGTTAATTAAGCCCTTATAGTTTGGTGCCTTTTGCAAATTAGTCCTTGGCTATGAATTTTATTAATTTAACCCTGAATTGACCCCAAAAATTTAATTTTCGTACAATTTAGCCCCTAATTTCAATCAATTAACTTGGTAAAAATTAAATTTGGTCTCTTAAAATTTCAATATTCTCAATTAAGCCCAAATTAGATTCTTAAACTTAATTTTTCACCAATTAAGCCCCAAATAAAATTAATTTGACCCATTTAAAGTATAATTAAGTCCTTATACTTAATTAAATCATTTAATTGGACCCCAATTAATTCTTAAACATAATTAAAATTCATTTTGCCCTTTAGTTAAATCAAATTGGCCTATTAAAAAATTAATTATGTCCTTAGACTTAACTTTTATGCAAATTCATTCAATAATCATTTAATTTAACCTTGAATTGATATTTTTTGTTTTTGGTATAATGAGGTACAATTAGGCATTAAATTTCCTTCAAAATTGTAGCTTATTTCCCAACTTGTTTTCTTTACATTGTCAACCTTTATTATTTTTTTAATTTAAAAAAAAATTAATTTTTTAAAAATAATTTATAATTGAATTATAACAACTATCATCTTTATTATTATTATTATGAAAAGCTACTTTTGAGCCACGACCGAGTTTGGCTTGCTCTTGGCATCCCATTCCCACCAAGGGTGCTTCTGGATATCTGCAGTTGGAGAAACGTGGCAAGCTCAGCGCTCTTATAGGAACCACTCCTATTTTTAATTCGGTCAATGTTTCAAATATCGAGATGATTTGTCTTTGCAAGATAGCCACCTTTCAGTTTACCTTTTGTGGCTCCAATGATATGGGGTTGCCGGCATGGAGTGTGATAATATATAAGCGGCTTTGTTTGCTCATTTGTCTTGATCGATACACTTAAGTCAATATTTTGTCCTGTACACCAGCAGCATAAAAAAAGAAAGTTTGTGGAACAAGTCAAATCCTTAAAAGTGCATGTGCTTCCTGATTCTATGGGAGAAAAATGATCCAAAGCGAGTCCATCTCCCATGAAAGCGATTTGGTTTCCCATTTGTTCATATTGCCAAGCATATGTTTCTTCAAGTGGGATTAGAGCTTCGGACCCCAGCTTTCAGGAATTATTTGATGGGTCCCCGTACCTACCATTTACAGAGTTTGAACAATCAATGCTTTGAGTTCGTTAACTGAATGAAATGAAAGTGAAACTGTCGAAAGAAAATGCAAACTAGGGATGTTCAATGGCATCCCCTGCCTGCTATGTTCGTTACCCCATGTATTGAGCAGATGGTCCACTCTGGATCGGATCTGTCAAGTTGCCAACCTTATTTCACCGGAAAAAAGAACCGCTC
>NW_011502290.1:3937-11953 GCF_000495115.2 Populus euphratica
GCCAACCTTATTTCCCCGGAAAAAAAAACCGCTCTATGCTTATACTTGTCTTGACACCCATATAATATAAGAATCGTTGATTGTGAAATGTGATGCTGAATGCTAGGTAGCGTGGGAATAGGGATATGCAGCTGATATTATATTTGCTTGGAGGGAGCCAATAAATAAAATTCAAACATGGCAGCAGCAAACATGAACTGAAATGCTTAAATTAAATGCAAAAAGATACTATCGGTGGAAGGAAGCATAAGTCAACACTTTCTGGAAACCTTCAATGAAGGGAGAAAGTTTCATATAACGTGCTCAGTTTCATCTTTACCTAAACACTTTCTGGAAACCTTCAATGAAGGGAGAAAGTTTCATATAACGTGCTCAGTTTCATCTTTACCTAAACACTTTCTGGAAACCTTCAATGAAGGGAGAAAGTTTCATATAACGTGCTCAGTTTCATCTTTACCTAAATTGGAGACACTGTCTTGGTGGCATGGAATATAGACGACCAGAGGCAGCAAAAGTCCAAGAAATGGATCCCGGGGAGAAGCGACTCAATGAACTGGGATACAAGCAAGAGCTCAGAAGGGAAATGGTATTCTTGAACCTTGATTCCTCTTTGTACCTTAGATTTTGTTCTTCTTTTGTGTATGTTTTGGTAGGTTTTTGTTCTCTCTTGTTGATGGAATGCTAAAAATCTTACCCTTTTAATGGGGCTCTATTAGATTTTCTTTTATCATTTGCAGATGTACTTATTGTGTTTTTCCTTTTATTTGTTGCAGACTTTGTTCAAAACTCTTGCAATATCATTTTCAACAATAACCCTTTTCACAGGGATTACTCCCCTGTATGGTTCAAGCCTTCTATATGCAGGTCCTGCAAGTCTTGTCTGGGGATGGGTGGTTGTATCTTTCTTCACCTGGTTTGTTGGCATTGCAATGGCTGAGATCTGTTCCTCTTTTCCAGTTTGTACCTTCTAAACTTCCTAGTCTATTCTTAATGATTCTATGTTTCAGTTGTTGTTTATGCAAGTCTGTTCCTAATCAAATTCTAAATCTGTGAATTGAATGCTTCTTCTCTAAAAAGCTTGTAAGTTCTAAGAATTAATACTTGTTTTATGTCTATGAGAGGAAAGTGATCTCCTTGATTGGGAAATTTTGGCAGTAATTTCTCAGAATAAAATTGAAGGCATTTCTGAAAGTTTCATGCCTGATTAAACTATGCATAATTTAGATGCAAGTTTTAGAGACCTAACATTCTCTTGGATGCATTAAACAGACAACCGGGTCTCTCTATTTTTGGGCAGCTCATTTAGCAGGTCCCAGATGGGGACCGTTTGCATCTTGGTGTTGTGCTTGGCTTGAGACCATAGGGCTAGTCGCAGGCATCGGAACACAGGTAGATCTCTATTCAGTGGACTCTCACCTTTCAGAAATGAGATTGAGATGTTGATTCTTTTACTTGGTTTGGAAGGCATATGCAGGTTCACAAACTTTGCAGAGTATCATCTTATTATGCACCGGAACAAATAAAGATGGAGGATATTTTGCACCTAAATGGTTGTTCTTATGCATGTACATAGGCCTCACATTGATATGGGCAGTGCTCAACACATTTGCATTGGAAGTAATAGCCTTCATTGATGTAATTTCAATATGGTGGCAGGTAAAAATCTTGTGTTTTTCGGGTTACTGCTAGAGTCTTTCTTTTCTTTTCTTTTTTCCTTTCTTTCTTTCTAGTGCAAAATAAAAACTACTGATTTTGATTTCTTATGGTAGGTTATTGGAGGGTTGGTTATTGTTATAATGCTTCCTCTGGTGTCGCTTACTACAAAATCTGCTTCATATGTATTCACTCATTTTGAAACCGCGCCTAACTCGACAGGAATATCAAGCAAACCTTACGTGGTCGTTCTATCTTTCCTTGTCAGTCAGTATTCCTTGTATGGATATGATGCAGCAGCCCATCTGACAGAGGAAACTAAAGGTGCAGATAAAAATGGTCCTATTGCAATTCTTTCTAGCATTGGGATCATTACGGTATTTGGCTGGGCTTATATCCTAGCCCTTACTTTCAGTATTCAGGTATGTTTGGCTAGTCTTACAATTTCCCTTCTGATTCCTGTAATTTCTTTCCTTGTTAGTCGGTATTTCCACTTTGACGTTGTAATATTGTTGTCATCATCAAAAGTTATTTAGTTTAGATCCACCCACCTCTAGGAATTTGTTGGTGGGATTCAGCTGAAGTCTAAAATCTAAACTCTACTTGCAACTCTTCTTCAGGATTTTGGCTACCTATACGATCCAAGCAATGAGACTGCAGGTGCATTTGTGCCAGCTCAAATACTCTATGATGCATTCCAAGGAAGATATCATAATTCTGCTGGAGCAATCGTTTTACTGCTCATCATATGGGGCTCATTTTTCTTCGGTGGGCTCTCAATCACCACCAGTGCAGCTAGAGTGGTAAGTAGTTGAGTTCTCGTAGGCTTGTAGCTTTATCAAGATTCAAGACTTCACAGTGCTACCTATTTGACAGCTTCGAACGTGATCTTACAGAACTGCATTGTGACAATGATATCCATCTCTTTCTGCTAGGAAATTGACATACAAATTGAAAAGACTGAATCTGATATCTAACACCAAATGGATGTGCCATTGTTTCCTTCAGGTGTATGCTTTATCAAGAGATGAAGGAATTCCCTTTTCATCCATCTGGCGAAAAATCCACCCGAAGCATAAAGTTCCCTCAAATGCAGTGTGGCTATGTGCAGCCATCTGCATTCTTCTTGGACTCCCGATCTTGAAAGTCAATGTAGTCTTCACTGCCATAACTTCCATATGTACAATTGGATGGGTTGGAGGCTATGCAGTTCCAATCTTTGCAAGAATAGTAATGGACGAGAAGAATTTGAAAGCTGGGCCGTTTTACCTAGGCAAAGCAAGGAGGCCAGTTTGCATCATTGCCTTTCTGTGGATTTGTTATACCTGTTCAGTCTTTCTTCTGCCAACTTATTACCCCCTTTCCTGGAATACTTTCAACTATGCGCCGGGGGCTATAGGTGTTGGTTTGAGTTTGATAATGCTCTGGTGGATTCTGGATGCAAGGAAATGGTTCAAGGGACCTGTTAGAAATATTGATATTTCAAATGGGAAGGTTTAAGCTGCCATCACAAATTCAACCTTGCATGTTTATATTGGGATCCCATAGTTTCAGTGTCTCCTTTTTATGTAATTGTTAGGTTATTTTTTCTTTGAAAGAAAAGGTCTTACATTTTCTTTTAGTTAAATTTCACCAGTTTTTGTTCGATTCAAGCACCGGAGAATTGCTGGCAGCAGATTTTCAAGGCATTTTTCTGCAGAAGGGACAGGCACACAACATGAATCCAGATATTGTATAGATTGATTCATATACCATAAACTACAAAGATGTTTTACATATTCATTACAAATCCTGCATGGCAATTGGCATCATGGCCTTTGAATAGAAACTATGGAACTATTTCCCTGTTCATAAAACCGGAAAACTGGGGACGGAATTGCTCCCTTTGCGATTTCAGTTCATTATAATCTTTCAGCCACAAAGAATAGCTCGAATTCTTTAACACCACATCTGCAGACACCTCCTTAGTTTCAACCAACGTTTTTGCATAGCTTGCAAAACTATCCATCTTCTCCCAAAGCAAAGCCGAATGACTAGGATCCCTAGTATTCCCAACATCATCTAACAACCCCCTAGCTTCCTCCACTTTAGCCCAAAAACATGTGTCCTGAGTCAAACTAGCATACTTGCTCCGTTTATTCTCTTCATCTCTAACATTTCTCCCTTTCCACCACCTATCGAATATCTGGTACCTCCTCTCTCTTCCATGGTTAATGTAATGCCCCTTACTGTGATGCATGCCTGTTCGATAATACTCAGCAATATCTAGAGGCTCGACAAGGAGCTTATAGAACTGTGAAGAATAGACCCATTTTCCATGTCTGTGAAAATCATGAGGGAGTTGATTGCTTTCCATCAAGTCGATTACGTTGTCCCAAAACTTAGCTAGCTTGTGCCGGTTCAAGTTGACTTTAAAGTCCCTTTTCGAGGCTCCCCTTCGTTTAAAGGAGTCATAGTAACCCATCTGATCATCAGACCGGTCGCACAATTCTTTATACCACTCTATTTCTGCCCTGTAAGGATTGATTCTGGACAGCTTAATTGCCAGATTGGCACAGTTTAGGTTTGGTGTACGCCCCATTCGCCTTGCTGCCTTTAGGCAATCTTTGGCTGGCCCTGCGACTGGTTCCTGTGCATTGATTCAAGAAGGAATGACTTAAGAAAGCTTTTCCACTTCTCTTAAAATATATTATAGCAGAACAAAGCCAAAAGAATGCCCACTACTTCTAATAGAAAGCACTACCTGACAGGAAATTCCCGAGGACTGTAATGCCAGTACAACTCCTGCTTCATAGCTTGATTCAGGAAGCTCTCCTTCCATGAAACTTCTCCTCTCCAAAAATTGTGAGGAAATTCTCTCTACATAATCACCATACTTGAGATGATCCTCAATGCTACAGCTAGACGACCCCGTTGCAAGCAACAAATACATCATTTTAATAACAGATTCCACGTTGTCCACACAAATTGCTCCGTCTTCAGAACAGAAAAAATAGTTCCCAAATGGCCTAAACACTCCTGTCACTGCCTCTTCCCCAGCTTCTACTGACCTTCTCAGATGAACTAACACAAACTTGAAAATCTCTGCCTCGTAGTCATCATTTCGTTGGACAGCAAGCAATCCAAGATGTGGAGAAGTCATATACAAGTGCCAAAACTGTAATAGGGGTTTTATGAGGGGAGCTATGGGATCTAGTGGAGCAAAGAGTATCCGTGGCATTAAGTCATACTTCGATACAACATGGCAAAATTTGCCACCCCATCTTTCGCGAAGAATGGCACGAGAAAGGGTCTCGTTGCCTAGCAATGGAGAGCCAAAGGTGATGCATAGTAATGAGAGGTTCGGAGAATTGGATTGAAGATAAGAAAGGAGCCAAAGAGCAGCAAGAGAGGCAGTTGTTCCACCAATGGAATGGCCTGTGAAGATAATTGACTGGCTTGTCTGCATTAGCGTAGACATCTGCATACACATGTTTATTCTTGAAGATAAACAACATGATATTATACAAATTATTAGTAAAAGGATTTGTTCAACCAATAGAAATCCTTGCTTCTTTTTTTCTCTTCTTTTTGTGAGCTTTCTCAAAAGTTTAACAATTCTAGAAGTTCAAGCTTCTCCAGAGTTGCATTACAGGTTGACCTGAATAGTACTTGGTCAGCTATGTTGCCTCCAACTAAAATCATCTTAATCTAAAGTTCAAAGAAATTATAACATCATGTTTAAGAAATTATTTCAATTTAAAAGCTTAGATTATTAAAAAAAAATATTATTCTTTAAAGTGGTATCAATAGAAATCATCATCCACCACCATTATAACAAAAGTGAATATATTGATTGAATTTGTCAAGGAAAAAAATTGCACTAAATTCATGTGTGATTAACTTTTATACATATACTATTTCGTTTATATTTTAAAAAACAAAAAAAATTAAAAGTGCAAAGATTTTTTTGCAATGTTATAAACTCAAGAGCTAATTTAATGTGAATTGATTTATTTAACAGGTTTAAAGGAAATTTGGACAATTTTTTTATAATTTTAAAAATTAATATTAAATAATAAAATTAAAAAAATAAGATAAAAAAAATCAAGTCATACAAATTTTTTAAACTAGTAATCCAGGATTTTAGATAAAAAATCATCCATGAAAAAATAACGAAATTCAATTCCGAACAAATATAATATCTAATGATGAATTATCATTGTTATTATTATAACAATTATTATTCTCATCATTCTTATTAGTATTATTATCATTGTTTTTATCATTGCTATTATTATTATTATTCTTTATACTATTATAATTATTATCATCGTTATTATAACTAATATTATTATTATATTTATTTTTATTAGTATCATTATTATTATTATTATTACTACTACTATTATTATTAATATTACTATTATTATTATTATTATTAAATTTTTAAAAAATATTATTATTTATAAATTTATAAATTTTATTTAAATAATAAAATTATAAATTATTAGTAGTAGTATTACTATAATTATTATTATTACTATTTTCTATTACTGTACAATTATTATCTTATTATTAGTATTATTATCATTACTATTATTATTATTATTGTTTATACTATTATAATTATTATCATCGTTATTATAACTAATATTATTATTATATTTATTCTTATCAGTATCATTATTATTATTACTACTACTATTATTATTATTAATATTATTATTATTAAATTTTTTAAAAATATTATTATTGAAAAATTTATAAATTTTATTTAAATAATAAAATTATAAATTATTATTAATAGTAGTATTACTATAATTCCAAATACTATTTTCTATTACTGTACAATTATTATTATTATATTTGAAACAAACGTGTGATTCCTTGAGGGGTAGTGTGAGTCTTCCTTTTTGGACAGAAACATTGAACGAAGATGCAATGATGACCATGGTAGTGCCATCAATGCTTTCCCACTAGCCCTCGGGTGATCTGGAGATAGTAAATAAAGCCAGGTGGAATGGCAAGAAAATCACGGTGAAATTAAAGAAGATTGATTTCCTAGAAAATAATATAAATTATATTATTAAATTTTAATTAAAATTTTAAAATTTTAATTAGATATATTTATTAATATAATATCAAAATTTTGATAATTATCATTATAAATTTGGATCTTATTATCTATATTTATTTGATAAAATATAAATATAAAATAAATTAAATATGTGTAAATTTTTAATTTAAAGGATAAAAAATAAATTTTATTTAAAAATTTTACTTAAAAATTTAAATTTTTAAATAGAAATTATTAGGTGGCATGGTTTAGAAAGTTTCTTCTCTGCAATGAAAAGATTCCATCTTTTATGAGATGAAAATCAAAGAAAATGCCAACTCTTTTCTGTGCCCTAATGGGAAAGAACAGCTTGCCTTTTAGCAGCTACTGATAACGAAAATGGACATGCCATGCCATGACATCCATTCATTCTTGCCTTTTCTTTCTATGGTTATAGCCTTCAACTTTTTGACATGTTAACTCACCTCTTCATCCCCACATAACTATCTTTAGATAGCCAGAATTACTGTCTTTATTACCTTCTTGATTTTTTGTCCCGTTTTTCTGTGAGAGATTGGTGGTGCGAGAGTCTGTTAACAGTTAATTTTCAAAGTATTTTCTCTGGAAAATATATTTTCAAGTGAAAATGAACTACTACACGTTAACATACAAACAGAAGATTCATATTTTCTCTGGTTTTCTTCCCAACCAAACAGCATATAATTAATTAATCAACACACGTATATCAAGGAAGATCACCATGGAAGAAAACAGACCTGGTTTTGAAAACTTGGGTCGCTGTATATATTCTCGAAAATCCTCAGCAAGGCACCTTGCACCATGACAGGCTCTTCCCCTTCATTTTGGTCATGTAAAGGAGCAAAAAGGTCATTGCCAGCAACATCATGTACTGGCAAACGAACCAAATTCTTGAAACTGGGGTCTGAGCCTGACACAAATAGGGTGCCGGGAAAGGCCACATACCCAATATTTCCGACCTGTTCAGCGACGAAACTCTGCGGTGATTTTGCTTGGGCGAGATTGCATAACCTCCATGACTCGGTTAGCAATGGTGTGGAAGCCAGGAAATTGGCCAGCATCCCACTAGTCTCAAACCTGCCAATATTGGATGGTCATCAAGAAAATACGATTAGCCATATGAGATATAAATATAAGTTTAGTTTTCTAGTCAATTTCTTGGAAAAGATTGGTTTGTGAGCGAGTCCTTACGGCGAAGTTTCTGTATCCATGGAAAGATTTGGCTTATGAGAAAAAAACTGCTTGAGTTGAAAACTTGGCTTGTTGAAACATAGGAGGTTTCTCTT
>NW_011502290.1:12269-14768 GCF_000495115.2 Populus euphratica
AAGACCTGTTTGTTCATAAAAATAGTATAATATAAATCATCTTCCAAACTTGTATATATATATATATATATATATATATATATATTATGTTTAATTTTATAAAGCTTAGTTTGTAATTGTGTTATAAATAGCATTTTACAAAAAAATAATTTTTTTAATTTAATTTTTTTATATTTTTAAATAGTTTTGATGTTCTATTGTTAAAAATTAATTTTAAAAAATAAAAAATATATTAATTTAATAAATACTCTGAAAAAAATACTTTAATATAAACTTATGTAATTTAAGTCAAGGGCTATCCGGTGATGTTACAAAGTAGAAAAAAAAAGCACTTTCTAAATATATAAAATAAATGCACCTGATTTAAGAAAAAATAATAATATCATAATTTTTTTTTAATGTACTTCAAAACATAAGACATGTCGCCGGCCGGGTCTGGCCAGGACATCAGCTTGATTAGTCAAGCCGGGAGAGGCATATAAGAAATTAGCCAGATATAGGCTTGGTATGAGCCAATCTGGCTCGATCTATAAACAAATCAAATTCTTAATTAAGTCAAGCAAACAATCACGGTACCGATTTTTATTGTATTTATTCATCAATAAGCAAAAGAGTGATCTTCTTTTAACAAAATGTTTATTTAAAAGAAATTAAATTTTTAGTTTAGAGTGAATTAGTTTTCTAGCCAATTTTTTTTAACCTGACCAAAAAAAAAGGCCTCGATAATTATTAAATTATTTAATATTATTATTAAATATGATTAATTTTGAATTATTCTTGCCTCACTTCTAACTTTCTCCTGGTTTAAAATTAACTTTATAAGAGTTGTATTAATATAATCTAGTTTAGTTTATTTGAGAAATTTTAAAATAACTTGAATAATTAATAAAAAAATAATTTGATTTTAAAAAAATTCAAAATGATATTTTTTTTATTAAAACAATAATATGTTAGATCAACCCAAGTATTGCAGCATAACCTATCAAATTTGCTATAGATATTGAACTTTACTGGATTTAATAATTTTTTTGTTTAAATTATTTCTTACTTAATGATAATGATATGATAAGAAAACTAAAAACTTCTATAATTGAACATTAATCAAATATTGAGATGTTTGTGTTGAAATTATAATAATCTCATATAAAACAAATCAAAATAAATTATAGATATTAATTCAAAATCAACCAAATATTTAAAGATAAAATTAATTAAAAAATCCAAAAAAGATTTAATTGAAAAGGAAGGGTGATGAAATCTTTTTTTTTTTAAATAATTTCACACTATTATTAAACCGAACTCAATGATTCTTTGTCTAGTCTGAATTTAGAATTTACCTAAATAAAAGTCCATTTCATATGATCCAATTGATTTGATGGATATAAAAATAATTTAAATGTTAAGTAAAAACATGGTTTGACTTTAAAATAACTTTAAGATGACATCATTTTTAAAAAAAATATTAAGACGATGATATATCAAATTAACCTGGATTTTGTGACTTAACTCTTAAAACATGTGACTCGGATAATGGATTCTATTGAGTTTAAAAAATTTAACTGTTAATATTATTTTTTATTTAATGATATGATAATAAACATAAATTCTTATAAAAATTAAATACTAACCAGATACTGAGATATTTATTTTAGATTATAAT
Organism: Populus euphratica; assembly: GCF_000495115.2. Lineage (NCBI taxonomy): Eukaryota > Viridiplantae > Streptophyta > Magnoliopsida > Malpighiales > Salicaceae > Populus > Populus euphratica. The sequence continues at coordinate 13,930 of NW_011502290.1, forward strand.
AATTTTATATAAAAAAAAGCAAATTATAACGACCCAATTAAATTAATAAAATAATAAATGAAGAAACTAGAAGAAAAAAAAATTGGAAGGTAAGATTTAAAAAAAAAAGATAAAAAAAAAGGGAAAAAAGATTGAAAACTTGTAAACACAATTGAGATGATTCAATTTTGAAATAAACAATGAAGCCCTGTAACATTATTCAACAGTTTAGAGTTTTAATAGAAAGCCCTTTTGTCTGTAATAAAATTTTACATAAGATTCCTTTATACCAAAACAGAGTGTTATATATATACATATATATATATATAATACATATGATTAATTAATTAATTAATGTCAGGACAACATAGTTTTAAAATTCAATCTCGGAATCAACTTGAGAGAAGGACATGTCACATTAATTTATTTTTATGAGTACTACAATTAAAATCTTCACTACCCAAAAAAAATATAAATTTCAGAAAAAAACATGCTCAAAAAAATGAAATTATAAAAATAAAATATTCAGTCGGCCACGCATACAGTGACTAATTGGTCGTTCAAAGAGGGTGACCGCACCTGGTCTCATATAATCCAATTAATGTTCCATCATTATCTCTATAATCACCATGAATATATAATAATTAGCTTTACCACTATTATATACTTGTGATCATCCTTATCATATCAATATTATATCATGGACATGTCCACCACTGTTTCCTAATAAAGTAATAATTATCATTAATGAAAGAAATGAACTCTTGTTTGTTTGCTTGCTTCCATGAATAGTGTGGGAAATGAAAGAAATTGATGTTATATTTGATTTAAAAGAATTTGGAGTTTAGTATTGAAAGGAT
>NW_011502290.1:15448-22617 GCF_000495115.2 Populus euphratica
ATATATATATATATATATATATATATATATGTATATAATGAAAGGTTGTACAGGGCAGATTAGATATTTCACCCGCGTTTTGCCGGTTCAATAATGTTTTTCAGGAAAAAACAATGAATGTATATGCTGCAAAATAATTCTGCCTGTAGCGAGCATATTCCCATGGACCCTTACAGAGACCTCAAGGGAGTCCCATGATGATGTGTTCATGTTATTGCGGTGGTTGCGCTAAATGTGTCCATATCCTCATTGTCGTGCTGTAATGAACTCTTAGATTCAAGATGTTTATTTCCAGGTTTCAGTCAAAGTCAAATTATTCATGTAGACTGCAGAGTTCTTAAAGATTTTGCTTTTCATTGATTTGAGATTTATTAAACAGTAATGCACCCTCTCAGTCAACACCTCATGTTTCCTAATTAACAATAAATTTAAATACAAGAAACCGTGTCTTGAGATTTCAATCAAAGTTAGTGACCTGACTCATGTTCCGAGAGCATTCTGATCCTTATTATTGACTCTGTGTTCATATTTAAAACAAAAAAAACCAGACCATGATCTAGATTTTACCTGACAGGAATTGCAGTTCAAACTCTAGAAATTCTGTTAAACGTACCATGATTTTATTTTTTTTTTACTCTTTTTCAGTGACAGAGGCCTTGCCCACGCTATGCATGCACTGATGTGACCTTCCAATGTCGTGCCGGAGACTCCATTTGTTAGGTGAAACGTGAGATGGTCTCCACTGTCCTCGAGCGGGGACGGCATTTCAAATCAAGAGATAGATGAATTTAATGTAAATAAACCAAAAAAAATCATTGAGAAAATGAAAAAATCAAAAGGTAGATTGATATATATATATATATATATACATATATATATACCTCTTACATGATTTCATAGCATGGAGGCACAATATTAAGCTCCATCAAATGGTTGCCTGGATGATTAATTTATTAAATAATAGAGCCAGCGAGCCAGCATGCACCAATATAAAAAATCCAGACATCCATTTTTTGACCAGCAATGATCCCAAAAGATGCTTCGAAACATATCTTTGCAAATAGATGTTAATTGAACATACCATGCTGCCAAAGATACTCTGCTGCATTGCTCTTGCAGACAAGCTATTTGCTGGTCGGCATGTCCCTTCACACCATGCTCTCTAGTTAAAGGTCTATTGGGGTGATCAACTGATGCTAACGAGGATGAACTTCTACTCAAATCCTCTATTTTCACAAAATTAGATTTGCGATGTATTGCTTGGCAAGTGTGGGTGGCTGACATTGATGAGCATAAAACTACGAGGTATGGCTCATAAGATTAAGTAATTGTCTTATCTTTTCGCTCATGTTTTTTATAACTATGCATTTCACTCACTTAAAAAAGATTATCACAATTATCTCACTATAAACAAAGAATAAACACAAACAATGTTTGTATATTGATAATACAAAAATAATTTTTAATTTTTATTTATCTCATCAACAAAGGATTACATAATAAAAATATATGTGCTATACATAAAATTTGCTTACTCTATAGCCCAGGCTTTATAACCTATTTATAGACAGATATATAAGCTGTAAGGCTCACCCATGATTCCTATTTTTTAGGATATAATAGGGTACTTTCTCCCCATGTTCTTTATCATCTTATTGGTATATTTTTCAACAAGTGATGGGGCAGTTACTCTCCCATGATCCCATGATCTCAGCAGCTTGGAGAGCATCCCAATTATGCTCCCACATTCTACCCCCATGATGTTGCCACTTCACCTATATTCTGACAGTCCTAATTGCTAGTTTCTGTTGCGTCAGTTGTTAACTTAGAAAGCCCATGATATATGCCCTTACGTTTATGCCAAGTCGCAAGCTCAAAGACTCGTATAGACCATTACACACTGTCTACCGAATTCATCTCTGTCTATGTAAGGCTGTTGCTGGCCATCGCTGTTGAATTCTAGACAATGTGCTTTTATTGGCGCGTTCTTACACCTAAAACCTTAACAAACCACCCCCATTAGAAGAATTTGACATCCTTGTTGGAATAAACATGAAGTAGTCTTGCACTTGATCCTCAAATTGCTACACATTTGTATCTTTCTCTCGTAAAACCTCCTCATTTTTTTTCTATTTTACCAAAAATTTTGTTGGCTGATTCTTTCTATGTTGGTCGAGTTGACGATGATCCATGATTTTGATGATACCATCGTCAAACTGTTTGTGAAAAGTAGGAAGAGCTCGTTGTGACTTCTTTTCGGATCTTTGTGGTTTTCATGAAAAGGCCACAAGTAACTTACATGAAAAGTAGGATGAAGCTTTAGCTATTTGGGCAGCTTCAATCTATAAGCGATATACCTTGCCTTTTCGATGATCTTGAAAGGTCCATTGTACCTTGGCACCAATCTTCAGTGCTTTATTTTCCCCGTAATTTTCTTCCAAATTTGCATAGTTAACTTGAGCAACATCTTGTTGCCCACACTGAATTCCAACAATCTTCACTTTTGATTGACATATTTGAGCATTCTTTTCCTTACTTTACGCAAGCTATCTTAAGCTTGTTCAAACAATTCCTGTTTCTCCATCGTAAATTTGTACGTCGCTGGACTCTTCCTACCCTATATCTGCACTACAATCTTGGTAGGTGTTTGGGGTTGTGCTCTCAAAACCAGCTCAAATGGACTTACTTCTATTGCCGAGGATTATAGCAAAATTGTGCACTATCTAGCAACTCAAATTAGTTTCGTTATATCGTTGTCATGTAGTGTCTTAAATATTCCTCTAACATAGCATTTATCATTTATGTCTGTTTATAAGTTTGCAGATGATTGGCAATCAAAAAATTTAGCCTTGTTTCCATTATATTGAACAATGTTGTCCAGAATCTGCCTATGAATCGCACATCACGATCGCTTATAATGTTAGAATGTACATTAAAATACTTCACCACGTTACGATAGAATAATTCAGAAGCCACTTCAGCTATACACACCATCAGGGCAAGCACAAACACTGCATACTTGGTAAATCCTTTTATGGCAACCATGATAGTGTTTATGTCATCCACCTTCAGAGACCCAACTATGAAGTCCATTAAAACATACACCTAAGACTTGTTTGGAATTGACAGCAACTGTAGCAAACCTGCCTCTCGCTATTGTAAAGTTTTGTCTTGTTGGCACACTAGACAAGTCCTGATGTAAATTTCTACATCGTCCTCCATCTTTAGCTAATAATATGTCTACGATAGAGAGCAACCATCCTTTTCCTACCTGGATGTCCAACCCACTACAGACTTATTAAATATTTCCACACCTCTCCTTTTAGTATAAAGATTCAACCCTGTTTTATATAGTGTTGGTATTGTTCTAACTAATACCTTCATATTATTCATTCTTGTACAAGCTTAACCATCTTCTTATACGTTGTGTCTTCCCCAACAGCTTGACGAAGTCAACCTAATATGTTCGACTCTACTTGAACAATATCAAGAACATTAGCAATTACCTCGTGTCTGTTGAGTGCATCCACAACTTGATTGTGGCTTTCTGGTTTGTGCTCCCATATGAAATCATATTCGGCTAAGAATTCTTGCCATCGAGCCTGTTACTGCGATACTTTCTTTTGTTTCCTGAAAAATATGTTAGTAATGTTATTGGTCTTAACAATAAATTTTAGGCCTAACATATATACTCTCTATATGTTAAGGTAATGCACTACTGTTGTCATCTTCTTCTCATGTGTGGAGTAATTTTGTTCCGTGTCATTTAGCTTTCGACTCTTGAAAGCAATTAAATGCCTTTTTTGTACAAGCACTCCACTAATAGCCCTATACAAAGCATCAGTATGCGCTTCAACTGGCTTCTCGAAATCAGGCAGCCCTAAAACTAGAGCTGACACCACCACTGTCTTCAGCTTCTCAAAAGCTTGATGGTAATCAACTATTCATTGCCATCTCCGATTCTTCCTTAGAAGATTCGAGAAAAGAGTTGTCTTCTTGTATAACCCTCAATAAATTGTTTGTAGTAGTTTGCAAGCCCTAAAAATCATCTCAATTTTAGAACTGATTTTGGTACTGACCATTTAATGATGGCTTAAATCTTTCATGGATCCATCTTCACCTATCCTTCTCCAATCAAGTGGGCTAAGAACATAATTTCAGTCCTTGCAAACTCATACTTTTCTCTTTTCACATATAATTTATATTCTCTCAATCTACTTACGACTTTAGAAAGATGAGTTACATGATCTTTTATACCTCAATTATAGATTACAATGTCATCTAAGTAGACTACCATAAAATTATCTAAGAAATCATATAACATATCATTCATTAGATTGTAAAATGTTGTTGGAGCATTTGTTAGGCTGAATGACATAACTAAAAACTTGTATGAGTCATACCTCGTCACATAAGTATTTTTATACTCGTCACTATCAGCAACCTGTACTTACCAATGCCCCAATCACAAGTCTAATTTGCAAACATGGTTTAGGAATTAAAAGTGAACAAAACCAGGAGGTTAAACCATGTAAACATCTTCATGAAAGTAATTATATAGAAAAGCATTTTAGATATCAATTTGTCTTAGATGCCAACCATGATATACAACTAATGATAGAGCTAATTTTATTGTTGTTGGTTTCACCACAAGATTGAACATCTCGTTAAAATCAACTTCTTCTTGTTGATGAAAACCTTTGGTTACAAGTCTTGCTTTAAATATTTCAATATCACCACCAGCTTTCCTTTTGATCCAATATACCCACTTACATCCAATTAGATTAGCACTAGTTGGTTTGGGAACTAAATTCCAAGTTCCATTTTGTTGTAATACATTAAACTCTTTATTCATAGCAACTTTTTAATTTGGATTTTTAACAGCTTCTGTGTAGCAAGTTAATTCTCATTCTAGTGTTTAGAATGTGGCCAGAAAGGCTTTAGGAATGAGATATTTGACATCGGAATCAGATGGTAGTTTAGGCTTATATATATTGTTTTTTCTTCTTATAGTTATCGAGTGCCAATTCTGTTTTGGTGGAGCAGATGGAGAAGGTAAAAGAGCTTGGGGTAGACTATCATCATTTTAAGGCTGAGTGATATCCACTACAGGAGAGCCCAAATCAATACAATGATCATGTGAAAGACTAGATGAGGAGACCATATTCAGATTGCTTGGTGTAGTAGATGTTGAAGGGTCATCTATAGAAAAAAAAGAACTAGCAGAAGATAAATTGAGATTGGATGGTAGAGTAATGGAATTAGTATTTGATGAAAGATTGATTTGTTTAGTTTTGGTATATGGGTAGAGATTTTCTTTAAAGACAACGCGACGGGACAAAAAAATTATTCATGTTGAGATATCTAGACATCTGTAACCTCGATAACCAATACTATACCTAATAAAAATGCAATTTTTGGATAAAAAATCAAGCTTATGATGATCAAATGGATGTAAATAGATCCAACATACATGAAAATATTTTGGAAAAACACCGGTGTTACACACCAACATGCATGAAAATATCTTTGATCTGATAAGATAAATCAAAGCAATGATAGCATTTGCAAGCACTATGTCCTGGTTTAAGGCATACCTAATATATAATAGAATTTGATTGGTTGGAATCATGAAAGTGAGAATATCCTCCATGTCCTCGACCACAATAGTTACCGCGATTACGATTGGAATATTAAAAGGCTTCATGTTGGTGGGTGTGTTGCTAAGGTTATGTGGTGACCTGACAATTTGAAATGGTTAATTATTATGATTGATCAGTGATTTACATATGAGAAGTAGAGTGTAAATTTCCTCCAAGCTGATAGGATCGAGTCTTGAGGTAATTATAGAGGCTAGGGAATTATATTCCTAACAAAGTCCTGCAAGAATATAAGTGATGATATAATCATTTGTGAGAGGTTGTTCAGCAAGTACAAGCTCATTAGCCATTCTTTTGATGAAGAGGAAATATGCATTAGTTGTCAATGCACCTTTTCTAATATTAGTTAATTGGGTTTGAATTTAGATCACTTTAGCATGAGAAAAAAAGGAGAAGTTACGCTTAAATACAAGTCATACCTCATGAAAGGTGGTGTAGGACATAACTTGGACATAACTTGAGTGAGTATATCTTCTGTGAGGGAGGAGTTGATGGTGGCTAGGATTAAGGAATCCCAACGAAGCCACTAATGATATTAAGGATTTGGAATTTTTTGAAAGATACCGGTGTTAGAGTTAGAGAAATCTATTTCTTTGGAATGGAGATTGTGCCATCAAGATAAACTATACGGGTTGTGACCTCAGAAGTATGGTAAAGTTTAAGCTTCAAATAAAGGATAGCTGGAGGACTGTAGTTTAACATTTATAGTAAATGGAAGATTGGAGAAGGTTGGTATATTAGCAGGAGCAATGGAGTTTAAGGAGGTTGAGAAGGCCATCTAGAATTTAAAAAAGAAAAGATGTTTGTCGTTTGTCGTTTGTCTTTTTAAGGACTCTAATACCATGTAAGTAGAGATATAATTGTGAAGAAGAATGCTAAAATGCTGTTGAAATATTCTCTTGTATTACTATGTGTATGTGTATTTATAGAGAGTTTAAATAGAAAATAATACTAACTGCTATCCCACATATTTGCATGTATATCACACGAGTTTAAAATTCAACTTAAACAGATACAATCTTGTTGATTTCAAAACTTTGAATATTGGGTAGCTAGTTTGTTGCAGTATGGTCAATTGAGATACAATTTCGTTGCTTCTCTGTGACCTGTTGTTCTTCTACAGCTTAACACATCAACAACCTGTTTTCATGATGGTTAAGTTATGATTAACAGTAAACAATACAGGCAAGAGTGAGAAGGTGCATTTTATAACAGCCATGGAAAAACCATAAATGAAAACAGTAAAAGGACGTTATCAAATTAATCTCAAGAAGCCTTCTGAGAGGCAGAAAGGAATGAAATGCTACACAGATTTCCTGCACGTAATAAAAGCAAGTGCCGGTGAATGAACAAAATATTGTAGGTGGCTGGCAGGTGAAAAAATGTCAAGCATGAAAAAAGCATGTAAATGAAGGGAACAACAGAAATCTGAAAGAGGAAAATGCAACCAAGCAAAAAGACTGAAAGAGCATGAAAAGAAAGAACAAAGGTGTCCTTCAAAGGCATGGA
>NW_011502289.1:0-22626 GCF_000495115.2 Populus euphratica
TCGTTGTGACGCCGCACACGTGCGATATAATGGCGTCTCCACTAGGGACCTTGTGGACTAAGCATTGTTTTTTTTTCTGATCCTTGTGTTTTATTTGTTGGTTTAGTTGTTTTTAATATGCATTTCCTTTATTTATTGTTTACACGCTTTAATTTCTGTATATATTTATTCATGTATTGTATAAAATTGCCTTGTGCATCATATGCTTTAATTTTTGGAAAGCACACACAAAAATTTTAAGTTAGGTGGGAACTAGCGATTTGTCCTAAGACCATTGGTCAAGGTTCAGATACATGATACATCCAACTTATATATGAGTGCCTGCTTGATAATTGTGGGTATACGTGCATTAACTATTCCTTGTAACACCCCCACATTGTCTTTATGAAGATCGTCACTACGCAGATATGAGACCCTTTTGAGACCAGGTAGAAAACCTACATATGCTCACATAAAGAATAGAGCATGTTCTTAGGTTGTACATGCCATCTTTAGTTGCATAAGGGCAACCCTTCTTGAAGCATCTTGAACTCAAGACTTATGAGTGACATAATGATTGTCATGCAAAAACTTTTTGCTGCAGAGTTTAGGCAAGAAGTCAGATTCTTATTTCATCATGTAAAGGGTACAATCATATGTCACCCCTCGAAGGGTGGGTTTGACAGAACTAAAAGATTGATGTCTTTTTTCAAGTGCAGGAGTGTCGAAATAATAAATAACCTAGCAAAACCGAGGTCGAACCACAGAGAGGTTAATTGTATAAATTATAGATAACAATAATACAACAACAACAATAACAACAACAATAGTAATAATAATAATAATAAAGAAGTTAATGAGAACTTTGAGATGGAAGATTAACATAAGGATTAAACAATGACAACAATAATTATCAAGGTTATAGGATCCACTAATGGTATGTCAAACAAGTATAGTATAAACTCTTATTACTCAAATAGAAACCACATACAAAGGAGGTTCCAATTAAATTATAAATTGTTAACATGATTGCATTAGTTATCTTATTCGAATAATGCTAATACTTGTAAATATTGACAGACATTCATGGTTATAACTTATGTTAACAACAAATCAAGTTCCTTTCATAGCACAAGTATAGGTTAAACCATACAGTTGGGCTATGAAAGTGCTAAGTATTATACAACATAAATCTAAATTAACCATTTAACAAGCAAAGTATTAAAAGTGAATAAGATAACAAATACAAAATATGTTAGTATCAAACATTAAGATCCATATTGAGTTTACACTATACTTATTTTTACACCATTAGTGTAACCTTTTCACATTGACATAATAAACTTAGCTAAACATAATGAAGAAAAGAAACATAAATAAACAGGATAAGAACATAAATAAGATAAAAGTTAACTAAGTAAAGAAAAAGAAATGAAAGACATAAACAAGATATTAATAAAAGCAAAACTTAAGCATTACAAAAATACAAAAAAAGAAAGCAAAAGCATGATCTTGATCTGGAAACCAAGATACCTAAATGCATGGCAAATGCCTCTTTTTATAGGCTAAAATTAGGAACTATTGATTTCATGACTAATAGATGACTGGGTGACCAACTCTTGACTTGGTGAAAATTCTTATGTTCTTGTCTAAACAAAACATCATTGCTAATATTAGAATTGGAATCAACTAATAAAAGTTTTAGGAAATTGCCTTATCTTTCTAGAAAAAAACATTGAGGTCATTTGGATTTCTAGAACTCAAGATATGGGCTGAACACTGAACAGTGTCTCCCCCCAATCAAAACAAGACATTGTCCTCAATGTTGTAAGATAGAAAGATAGAGTATAGAAGACATCACCTGAAATAACAAACACTAACAAACCTGAAACACACTTAAACAAATATAAGAAACAACAAAACACAATAACAAAACCAAAAGACACAAAGATTCATAAATGAAGGCTGAAATTCAATCTAAGTTTTTTACAGTTTTCCTTAGATGACCAATTTATACAACTCATGGAGGGATCGATCACAAGAATAAAAGATTGTAGTTGGTCAATCAATTGTTCAGCAGTAGTAGCAGAGATTATAATTTGTTGTGCAGATGATGTTACAAATTCCTGTTCCACAACATGATCAAGAAAAGACAATAACTTATCATAATAAGTGTTAACATTTAACAGACCTATGGGTTTATGATAAATATGCAGTTGGGCCCAAGAGGAAATATGAAAGATCTATTCCAATGTGCCTAGACCACTTGGTAAGGCAATGAAGGCATCAACATGGTTATACATTACTGATTAGTACTTAAAAGTGCATTTTTATCATGGTTTTATATCATCATTTTGCACTTGAAGTATCAATAACTCCTTAACTAAAGCATGTTTTATAATAATATATCTAATAATATAAGATACCTTTAATTTATGGTAAATGTTCATTTTAAATGCAGGCCTATCACATAAATGAAAGGATTGATTGATGACTTTAAGAACTTAAATTGCAAGGGCAAAAAGATGACCAAAATTAGAAAAGAGATGTCGGTGCAATCCAAACCGAAACACTGTTTGGTAATTAGGTCATATCTGGAGCTATAGATCTCAGATTTAGGTCTACTTTATATGGATGGAAAGGTAAGACATAGGCCTACAACTGTCATATGGAGCCCAAGATCTAAAAAGGCCATTTTCAAGTCCAAATTATAGCAACAACAAAGAAGCCGGAATCTGTCCTCCAGCCCGAGCACTGTTCAGTAGTTTCGCCATATCTAGAGTTCTAGAAGTCCAAATGAGCTGACGTTTTTACACGAGAAAGATAAGACAATTTCCTACAACTTTCATGTTTTCAAGTGGCTCCAATTTTGACGTTATCAATGACGTTTTGGGTAGACAAGAGAAGATAAGGATTGTCACCAAGTCAAGAGTTGGCCACCAACTCATCAATTAGTCATCAAATCAATAGTTCTCAATTTTGGCCTATAAAAGGAGGCATTTGCCATGCATTTAGGCATTTTGGTTTCCAGATCAAGATCATGCTCTTCCTTTCTCTCTTTGTATTTTTTGTAATGTTTATGCATTAATATTAAGTTTATGCCTTTCATTTCCTTTCCTTTACTTAGTTAACTTTGCTTTCATGTGTTTATGCTTTGCTTTCCTTAATATCAAGTTTATGCCTTTCAATTCCTTTCCTTTGCTTTGTTAACTCTTATCTTATTTATGTTCTTATTTTGTTTAATTATTTTTCTTTCTTTCATTATGTCTAGCTAAGTTTATTATGTCAAGGTGAAAAGGTTACACTAATGGTGTAAGAATAAGTATAGTGTAAACTTAATATGGACTTTAATGTTTGATACTAACATGTTTTGTATTTGTTATCTTGTTCACTCTTTAATACTTTGCTTGTTAAATGACTAATCTTGATTTATGTTGTATAACACTTGGTACAACAAATGCTTGGCACTTTCATAGCCCATAATGTATGGTATAACCGACACCTGAGCTCTCATAGCCCATACTGTATGGTATAACCGACACCTGAGCTATGAAAGGAACTTGATTTATTGTTAACATAAGTTATAATCATGAATGCTTGACGAAATTTACAAGTATTAGCATTAATCGAATAAGATGACTAATGTAATCATGTTAACAATCTATAATCTGATTGGAACCTCCTTTGTGTGTGGTTTCCAATTAAATAATAAGAGTTTATACTATACTTGTTTGACATGCCATTAGTGGAACCTCTAACCTTGACATTTGTTATTATCATTGTTTAATCCTTATATTAATATTTCATCTCCAAGTTCTCATCTTCTTCTTCTTCTTCTTCTCCTTCTTTTTCTTTATTATTATTATTATTATTATTATTATTATTACTACTATTATTATTAGTATTACTAATACTATTATTATTATTATTGTTGTTGTTGTTGTTGTTGTTGTTGTTGTTGTTGTTGTTATTATTGTTATTGTTATTGTTGTTGTTATTATTCTTGTTGTTGTATTATTGTTATTTATAATTTGTACAACTAACCTCTCTGTGGTTCAACCCCGGTCTTACCGGGTTATTTATTACTTCGACACTCCTACACTTGGGAGAAGACATCAATCTTTTAGTCGTGTCAATTACATTCATTCAAGCAGACATTGTGGAGACCTATAGTTCCTCTCCAATTGTTTTTCCAATGATATCATGTTATGCTAAAGCTTCGGGGACGACTCCCAAAACTTGACTACCTCCTAAAAATACATCTATTAACACACCTCTCATTAACCCAAGACTGCCTCCCCCATACACTAAATGAATCTTTCTCTCAGCTAGCACCTGACCAAGATGATTTGTTGATTCTAAGAACTCATTTTCTTTCCTAGGACTAGATCCACCAAAAACACAAACATTTCTTATGTGAGGACCTGAGGAACTTACCATTTCTACACACTTCTATATTTGTTGAATGTATGGGTTAAGTAGAAATTAAAGAAAGGAAGAAAGGATTTTATAGATAAGAAATTGAAAAGGCAATCATACCACATATATGTAGGTCAATTAGAGTCTCTCACACACACACACTCTTTTTCTCTTTATTTATTTATTTTTGAAAAAGCATGTGTATGTACAGGTAGTTGTGATTGTGGCTCATACCTTCCCTTGGTTTTACGTCCAAGAACATCTTAAACGCCTTTTATGGGTCAGGAATAGGCTTCCTATCCAGTTTTCTTAAAAACTAGCAAACAGGGTTTTTTTAGTTAGAGTCCTAAGACTATATTGAGCATGTTCTCTATGGAATTGTGGCCATACATCATGAATTGCATGATGCACATCTCCACTAGGGTGTATCTCAAGAGTCAATAGAAGATTATGTAAAGACTCCTTATTCAGGCAATCCTTAATGAACTATATTTTATCTTCACAATTTATAGATATCATTCCTAAATAACAATATTTTGCAGTACAAGTCTATCTAGCATATCTATGACAGACTTTCAATCGTTTTGCATGAAGTTTCTTTGCAAAAGTACTTTTACCTATTTCAAGCATGTATGCAATGAAAGAATTGGAAGATTCACCTAATAATCAGACATTTACTTCAATCAGCAAGCAAATATCTTCAGGAATTCCATGATTTATTAACAACCTCAATCTTCCACCTCTAGCATGATAAATTTTTGTAATCGCATTTTGAGGCAGAGTAGGAAAATAATTTCTTAATTTTTTAAGAGTGGTGTCCATTTTTAAATGAGAATTGAATAAGAGATTCAAAGAAAGGGGAAAGAGCAAAGAATTGCATAAATATATACACAAATATCAGTTATTATGGAAAATTGAAAGAACTAACTTAAGACATGGAGTACTGTTATTCGCCATTTAACCAGGATGAAAGAAACTAGCAAAACAAAAATCATAAAGAAAAAAAGAAAACACAAAAACAATGTGAGAGAAGAATCAATCTTTATATACAGGATCACCCAATTCAATAGTCATTTTCAACTGAAAAATTGTCAAATTAAACTTTCAAATGATGTCCATTTACCTTGAAAACCTTGCCATTTTTTGTATTCTCGATATATGGATACACATGTTTCACAATAAAAGGACCACTACATTTTGATCTTAGTTTTTCAGGAAATAAACAGAGTCTAGAATTATAAAGCAAGACTTTTTGACCAACATTGAATGTTTTTCTTAGTATTTTCTTGTCATGAAATTCTTTGATTCTTGTTTTATGAATTCTTGAATTTTCATATGCATCATTTCTTATTTCCTCAAGCTCATTTATTTGTAATTTTCGCAGCTAACTAGCATATGTTTAAGTTCTACAAGCAAGTAAGGTTTTTCATAGACTAGTCTATAAGGTGACATACCTAATGATGTTTTATAAGCAGTTCGATAAGCCCAAAATGCATCATTAAGTCTTAAAGACCAGTCTTTCCTATTAGGGTTCACTTATTAAATCTTAAAGACTAGTCTTTCCTATTAGGATTCACTGTTTTTTCTAAAATTTATTTAATCTTTATATTAGCAAGCTCTATTTGTCCACTTGTTTGAGAGTGATAAGGGGTGGCAACTTTGTTTGTGATTTCACATTTCTTCATTAAAGATTTGAATGACTTGTTGCAAAAATATGTTCCACCATCACTTATCATGGCTCGAGAGATTCCAAATCGACTCAAAATATTTTTTCTCAATAACTTTATCACTGTTTTGTGATTATTGTTTTGACTTGGAATTGCCTCTATCTATTTTGAAATATAATTTACTATGACTAATATGTACAAGAAACCAAATGATGGAGGAAATAGACCCATGAAATCTATACCCCAACAGTCAAAGATCTCAATGACAAGAATAGGATTTAAAGGCATCATGTGATGTTTTAAAATAGATCCCAACTTTTGACAATTCTCACAAGTCTTGCAGAATGCATGTGAGTCCTTGAACATGGTGGGTCAGTAAAATCCACTTTGTAAGATTTTGCAGTTATCTTTTCTTGATGAGAAATGACCCCCACACGCCTTAGAATGACAAAATTTAATGACACTACTTACCTCATTGTCATAAATGTATTTTCAAAATATTTAATCAGGATAATATTTGAATAAATAAGAGTCATCTCATTAAAAATTCTTCACTTCATTTAAGAACTTTTTTTTTTTTATCTTGGGCACTCCAATGAGCTGGTAATTGTTTTGAAACAAGAAAACTAACAATATTAGCAATCCAAGGCATTATAGAGACAGAAAGTAAAGATTCATCAGGAAAGTAGTCATTAATTGGTGTGGTGTCAATTTTTGAATCTGTTGTCAATCTTGACAAATGATCTGCAACAATATTTTTGATGCCTTTCTTGTCTTTGATTGTGATATCAAATTCTTGAAATAATAAAATCTATTGCACCAATCTAGCCTTAGAATCTTTCTTAGAAAGAAAATATTTCAATGTTGTATGATAACTGAAAACAACAACAGCAAGCCAACAAGATAAGACTTGAATTTTTCACATGCAAATACAACTGCAAGTAATTCTTTTTCAATGGTGGTGTAATTCATTTGAGCACTAATTAAAGTTTTACTTGTATAGTAAATCACATACGGTTTTTTATCTTTCCTTTGTCCCAAGACAACACCCATGACATAATCACTAGCGTCACATATTATTTCAAAAGATAATGACCAATCAGGAGGTTGAATGACAGGAGTAGAAGTAAGTTTTTAAGTTTAATAAAGGTTTCTTCATAATGTTCAGTCCATTCAAAAATATTATCTTTTATTAGAAGGTTTCTCAAGGGCTTAGATATTACACTAAAATCTTTGATGAACCTTCTATAAAAACTAGCATGTCCTAAGAATGATCTAATATCTTTAATAGATTTTAGAGTTGGCAAGCGAGCAATTAACTTGATTTTAGATTTGTTAACCTCAATTCTTTTTTATGAAACAATGTGTCGAAGTACAATGCCATTTGTTACCATAAAGTGACATTTTTCCCAATTCAGTACAAGATTCTTCTCCTCACACCTGCTCAAAACCTTTTTAAAGTTAGTCAAACAATCATCAAATGAATCACCAAAAATAGAAAAATCATCCATAAAAATTTCAAGAAAACATTCAACTGTATCACTAAATATATTGAGCATGCATCTTTGAAACGTGGCTGGTGCATTACATAATCCAAAAGGAATCCTTCGATAATTTTTCCCTTCTCATAGAACAAACTCTTTCAAAAGACAAATCACCACTTTTACTCAAAAACCAGGAGAAACATTTTATAAATATTGGGATAGATATAAAGACTTGCTTAATACCTGTCCTCATCATGGTTTTGAAACATGGAGATTGGTTTCACAATTTTATGAAGGGTTAACACCTAAAGATAGACAAATGGTAGAATTGATGTGCAATGGAACTTTTGAAAATAAAGACCCTGATGAAGCAATGGAGTACCACAGGTACTTGTGAGGCACCAGGTAAAACTCAACCTCATACATCTAATGGAGGCATGTATAGCCTTAGGGAAGATCATGACCTCCAAGCCAAATTTGCATCTTTAGCTAGAAAAGTTGAGGCACTAGAATTAAAAAAGAGTGGTCATTTAAAATTTGTTCAAGAAATTGTGTGTCAAATTTGTGAAACCAATGAACACTCAACCAATGATTGTCCCACGTTGCCTTCTTTTAAGGAATGTCTCCATGAACAAGCCAATGCTTTAAATAATTTTCAAAGACCAAGTCATAACCCGTACTCACAAACGTACAACCCTGGTTGGAGAAATCACCCAAATTTCAGTTGGAAGAGTGGTAATAATAATGCACAAACTTCACAGCCACCATTTCAAACACAACATAATTTTCAAAATTCTCATGGATATACACCTCCTTATATTCCCCCTCCTAGAAGAAATCTTGAGGAAACATTACATGCATTCATTGAAAAGCAAGAGACAATCAACACTCAAAATGCTCAAACCATGGCTGATTTGAAAGATACTCTTGCAAAGTTCACATCTGCTCTCAGTTTTCAGGAGAAAGGTAAGTTTCCATCTCAACCCCAGCAAAATCCCAAAGGGCAATACAATTCAAGTACAAGCAGTTCTGGAAGCCAACATTTGGATCAAGTCAAATCAGTCACTACTCTCCGCAGTGGTAAGGTTATTAAAAAACCTATTCTTGAACCTTGTGAGAAAGAAGATGAGTTAGTCTCCAAGGATAAGGAAATGGTTGAACTTGATTATTGTAAGGAAGAGACTGATTCCCCACCAGCACTTCCATTTCCTCATGCCATGACCAAACAAAGGAAAGTCAATCACAATTCTGAAATCTTTGAAACTTTCAAACAGGTAAGGATTAATATACCTTTGCTAGATGCTATTAAACAGGTACCATCTTATGCTAAATTTTTGAAAGATCTATGCACTGTAAAGAGAAAATTGAATGTGAAAAAGAAAGCCTTCTTAGCCGAACAAGTAAGTGCCATTCTTCAGAACAATAATGCTTTGAAATATAAAGACCCTGGTTGTCCTACAATTTCTTGCTTTATTGGAGAACATAAAATTGACAGAGCTTTACTTGATCTTGGAGCTAGTGTGAATTTACTTCCATATTCAGTTTTTCAAAGTCTAAATCTCGGTGAGTTAAAACCTACTTCTGTTACTCTTTTACTTGCTGATAGATCTATAAAAATGCCTAGAGGAATAGTTGAAGATGTGTTAGTACAAGTTGATAAATTCATCTTTCCTGTGGATTTTATTGTCTTGGATACACAACCTGTTGAAGCATGCAATTCAATTCCTGTTATTTTAGGACGTCCATTTCTTGCAACTTCTAATGCATTGATTAATTGTAGGAATGGAGTGATGAAGTTATCTTTTGGAAACATGACATTAAAAATGAATGTTTTTAACATTTGCAAGCAACCTGGAGATGATAATGATTTACAGGAAGTCGATTTTATTGAAAAAATAATTTACGATCAATTTGAAAATTTTTCCAATGAAATTGAGTTTAATGAATCTGAAGATTTGCAAATGGTTTGTTTTCAGGAAGAATCAAAGGCAAATATTTGGAGACCAAAAATTGAGGAATTGCCACCACGATCAATTGGGTCCATACCTTCAAGTGTTCAACCACCAAAATCCGATTTGAAGCCATTACCATGTAATCTCAAATACTCATTTTTAGGAGAAAATGAAACTTTTCCGGTAATAATTTCTTCCAAACTTAATGTTCATCAAGAAGGTAAGTTATTATAAACTCTTAAAATGCACAAAAATGCATTAGGATGGACCATAGCTGACATAAAAGGAATTAGTCCTTTGATTTGCACACACAAGATTTATTTGGAGGAAAATGCTAAACCCTCTAGAGAAATGCAACGAAGGCTTAATCCTAATATGAAAGAAGTAGTGAGAAATGAAGTCATTAAACTTCTAGATAATGGAATCATTTATCCTATTTCTGACAGCAAATGGGTAAGTCCTACCCAAGTTGTACCTAAAAAGTCTGGAGTTACTATGATAACAAATGAGAAAAATGAGTTAATTCCAACGAGGACTATTACTGGTTGGCGTATGTGCATTGACTATAGGAAACTTAATTCAATGACTAGAAAAGATCACTTTCCTTTACCTTTCATGGATCAAATTCTAGAAAGAGTTGCAGGTCATGAATTTTATTGTTTCCTAGATGGTTATTCAGGTTACAACCAAATTGAAATTGCATTTGAAGATCAAGAGAAAACTACTTTCACATGTCCATTTGGTACATTTGCATATCGAAGGATGCCTTTTGGATTATGTAATGCACCAGCCACGTTTCAAAGATGCATGCTTAGCATATTCAGTGATATGGTTGAACGCTTTCTTGAGATATTTATGGATGATTTTTCTGTTTTTGGTGATTCATTTGATAATTGTTTAACTAATTTGGAAAAGGTTTTGAACAGGTGTGAAGAGAAGAATCTTGTGTTGAATTGGGAAAAATGTCATTTTATGGTAACAAACGGCATTGTACTTGGTCACATTGTTTCATCAATAGGAATTGAGGTTGATAAATCTAAAATTGAGTTAATTGCCAACTTGCCAACACCAAAATCTGTTAAAAATGTTAGATCATTTTTAGGACATGCTGGTTTTTATAGAAGGTTTATCAAAGATTTTAGTATAATATCTAAGCCATTGTGTAACCTTCTAACAAAGGATAATGTTTTTGAATGGACTGAATATTGTGAAGAAGCCTTTGTTAAACTTAAAAACCTGCTTACATCTGCTCCTGTTATTCAACCTCCTGATTGGTCATTACCTTTTGAAATAATGTGTGATGCTAGTGATTATGCCGTGGGTGCTGTTTTAGGACAAAGAAAAGATAAGAAACCCTATGTCATTTACTATGCAAGTAAAACTTTAAATAGTGCTCAAATAAATTACACAACCACTGAAAAAGAATTACTTGCTGTAGTATTTGCGTGTGAAAAATTCAGATCTTATCTTGTTGGCTCACCTGTTATTGTTTTTAGCGATCATGCAGCGTTGAAATATCTTCTTTCCAAGAAGGATTCTAAAGCTAGATTGGTGCGGTGGATTTTGTTACTTCAAGAATTCGATATCACAATCAAGGATAAGAAAGGCACCGAAAATGTTGTCGCGGATCATTTGTCAAGATTGGCAACTGATTCGAAATCTGACATCACACCAATCGATGACTACTTTCCTGATGAATCTTTACTTTCTGTCACTACAATGCCTTGGTTTGCTAATATTGTTAATTTTCTTGTTTCAGGACATTTGCCAGCGCATTGGGGCACCCAAGACAAAAGAAAGTTCTTGAACGAAGTGAAGAACTTTTATTGGGATGACCCTTATTTATTCAAATATTGTCCTGATCAAATATTTCGAAGATGCATTCCCGACAATGAGGTAAGTAATGTCATTAAATTTTGTCATTCTGAGGCATGTGGGGGTCATTTTTCGTCAAAAAAGACAGCCGCAAAAATCTTACAATGTGGATTTTATTGGCCCACCATGTTCAAGGACACGCATGCATTCTGCAAATCTTGTGAAAATTGTCAAAAGTTAGGATCTCTTTCAAAACGTCACATGATGCCTTTAAGTACTATTCTTGTCATTGAAATTTTTAACTGTTGGGGTATAGATTTTATGGGTCCATTTCCTCCATCATTTGGTTTTGTGTACATATTAGTCGCAGTAGACTATGTTTCAAAATGGATAGAAGCAATTCCAAGTCGTAACAATGATCATAAAACAGTCATTAAGTTTTTGAAAGAAAACATTTTAAATCGATTTGGAATCCCTCGGGCCATGATAAGTGATGGTGGAACACATTTCTGTAACAAGCCATTTGAGTCTTTAATGAAGAAATATGGAATCACACACAAAGTTTCCACCCCTTATCACCCCCAGACAAATGGACAAGTAGAACTTGCTAATAGGGAGATCAAACAAATCTTGGAAAAAACAGTGAACCCTAATCGAAAGGACTGGTCTTTAAGACTTAATGATGCACTTTAGGCTTATCGAACTGCTTTTAAAACATCATTAGGTATGTCACCTTATAGGTTGGTTTATGGAAAACCTTGTCATTTGCCTGTGGAACTTGAATACAAAGCTTATTGGGCTATTAAAGCTTTCAATTCAAACCTGGATGATGCGAGTCAGCTGCGTAAGTTACAAATAAATGAGCTTGAAGAAATAAGAAATGATGCATATGAGAATTCAAAAATTCATAAAGCAAGAATCAAAGACTTTCATGATAAAAGAATCTTGAGAAAAACATTTGATGTTGGTCAAAAAGTTTTGCTTTATAATTCTCGACTCCATTTATTTCCTGGAAAGCTAAGATCAAGATGGAGCGGTCCATTTGTTGTGAAACATGTATATCCTTATGGGGCCTTTGATATTGAGAATCCAAAGAATGGTAATGTTTTCAAGGTCAATGGACATCGTTTGAAAGCTTACTTTGATAATTTTCCTAGTGAAAATGAATCCATTGGTTTGAATGATCCTGTATATGAAGGTTGATTATTTTGTTTTTCTCATATTTTTTTTGTGTTTCTTTTTTGTGTGACTTTTGTTTTGCTAGTCTTTCTCCAACCCCGGTCAAATGGCGGATAACGGTACTCCGTGACTCTTAAGTCGGTTCTTTCAGTTTCCCATGATAATTGATATCTCTGTATATATTTGTTCAATTCCTTGTTCCTTCTCTTTTCTTTACATCTCTTCTGCACTTCTCTTTAAAAACAAAACAAAAAATGGACACCACTCTTGAAAAATTGAAAAAGTATTTTCCTGCTCTGCCTCAGAATGCGATTACAAAAATTTACTATGCTAGGTGTGAAAGATTGAGGTTGTTAATGAACCATGGAATTCCTGAAGATATTCGCTGGATAATTGAAGCAAAGATCTGATTATCAGGTGAGTCTTCCAACTCTTTTATTTCATACATGCCTAGGACAGGTAAAAGCACTTTTGCAAAGAAACGTTGTGCAAAACAACTAAAAGTCTATCACCGATGTGCCAGATGGACTTGTAATACAAAATGTCATTCTTTAGGAATGGTATCTATAAACCGTGAAGATAAAATACAATTCATTAAGGATGGACTGAGTAAGGAGTCTTTAGATAATCTTCTATTAACTCTTGAGACGCATCCTAGTGGAGATGTGCATCGTGTAATTCATGATTTATGGCCTCATTTTCATAAAGAACATGATCGACTTAGTCTTGGGAATCTGACTGAAAAAGACCCTGTTTGCCAGTTTTTAAGAAAACTGGATGGGAAGCCTATCCCCGACCCATAGAGGGCGTTTAAGCCGTTCTTGGACGTAAAACCAAGGGAAAGCTGTGAGCCACAATCACAACTGCTTGTACATACATTTTTTTTTATATATATATATATATATAATAATAAAATAATACCAATAAATAAATAAATAAAAAAGAAAGAGAGAGAGAGTAAGACTTCAGCTAGCCTACATATAGGTGGTATGCTTTGCATTTTCAATTGTTCATCTATAAAATCTTCTCTTCCTTCCCATCATTTCTACTCAACCCATTCATTCAGCATATATAGAAGTGTGTAGAAATGGCGAGTTCCTCTGTTTCTAAAATAAAAACTATTTGTGTTTTTGGTGGATCTAGTCCTGGGAAAGAAAAAGAATTTTTAGAATCAGCAAATCATCTTGGTCGGGTACTAGCTGAGAGAAAGATTCATTTAGTCTATGGGGGAGGCAGTCTTGGGTTAATGGGGGGTGTTTCAATAGCTGCATTTGTAGGAGGCAGTCAAGTTTTGGGGGTTGTCCCTAAAGCTTTAGCCGAAGGGGACATCATTGGAAAAACAATTGGAGAGGAATTACAGGTCTCTACAATGTCTGATAGAATGAATACAATGTTTAACCATGCCGATGCCTTCATTGCCTTACCAGGTGGTCTAGGTACATTGGAAGAGATCTTTCATATTTCCTCTTGGGCCCAACTGAACATTCACCATAAACCTATAGGTTTGTTAAATGTTAATGGTTTTTATAATAATTTGTTGTCTTTTCTTGATCAAGCTGTGGAACATGAATTTTTAACATCTTCGGCACGACAAATCATAATCTCTGCTGCTACTGCTGAACAATTGATTGACCAACTACTCCCTTTCATCCCTGTAATTGATCCCTTCATGAGTCAACTCAATTGGTCAAACATGAAACGCCATAAAAAGCTTAAATTGGATTTAAGCCTTAGTTTGTGAAAAATTGTGTCTTTTGGTTTTATTAATAGCATAATATTTGTGTTTTGTTGTTTCTTATATTTGTTTTAGTGTGTTTCAGGTTTGTCAATAGTCGTTGTTCAGGTGATATCTTCTACACTCTATCTTTTTGCGTAGAACATTGAGGACAATGTCTCGTTTTGGTTGGGGGGAGAGGGTAGTAGTTGATATTAAAAAAAAAAAAACATTATTATTACGTAACTTTATTTTATTTGCAAAACTATTGTTACTAGGATGGTAGAGTAACGGAGGAACTTTAGTGACTCTTGAGACGCATCTTAGTAAACATTCTTAACAAGGTCTATTATAATACTTCTTGAAATATTCAGATTTACAAACTCTTGGATTGTTATCTATAGATTCTGTTTATATGCTTATCTAACAAGTATTGCTAAACCTTCATTTTCACACACACACTCGAACATATGATTGTGGGTTGCACATTGGATTATTACATTATTTGTGTTCTTTTGTTAAAGGTAACAACTAAGGGAAAGGGATAGTATATAATATGCAAAAAAAAAAAACAAAAAAACAAAATAATAATAATAATAAAAAAAAAAAAACGAAGTAGATAAGTTTGGTTTCGTAGCCTCTTTGACTTAAGCAAATAAGCCCGAAGGGGTGTTTGAACACCTAGTACCCTAAAGTCAACTGACTTGGGAGTTATTGGCCCAGTGCTTGTTACATGGGTTGAGGAGAAAGCTTAAGGGAATCAAACACTGCACTATCTACATATCAATATTTGCAACCCGAGTTACTAAGCTCGTAGGGGTGTCTCAACACCTGATGCCCTAAGACCAACTGGTCTGGGAGTCATTAGCCGAAAGCTAGTTACATGGGTTCAGGATACATTGTGCTATAAATTCTTGCTTTTTAAAAAAAAAAGAGAAAAAAAAAAGATAACAATCCCAACCCAAGGAAGTTAACTTTAAACATTAGAACAAAAATTTTGTTTTCTTCCATGAAAAGCTCCATAGCTATGTTTTGATTTATTGAGCACCGAAAGAAGGTTTACTAATATCTTGTTTAAGAGGTATTAAGCAGATATATAAATTTAATGAGAGTTTGTTTATCTGGATAGATTAATAGAAGTTAAATGATGAATGCCTTGCTTTGTGGTATTTGCAAATTATTTTTCTATTTTAATGCTTTGATTACTAGGGACTAGTAATAAGCTGGTTGGGGGGTGTGATTAGTACTTAAAAGTGCATTCTCATTAAGGATTTATGTCATCATATTGCACCTAAAGTATCATTAAATTCCCTAACAAAAGCATGTTTTATATTAGCAAGTCTAAAAATATAATATACCTTTAATTCATGGTAAATGTTCATCCTAAATGCAGGTCTATCACATAAATAAAAGGATTGATTGATGAGTTTAAGGATTGAAATTGAAAGGATAAAAAGAAGGCCAAACTTAGCAAAGTGTTGCTGGTGCATTCCAAACTCGAACACCGTTCAGTAATTTGATCATATCTGGAGCTGTAGATATCAGATTTAGGTCTATTTTATATCAATGGAAAGGTAAGACATAGACCTACAACTTTCATATGAAGTCAAAGACTCAGTTCTGCCGTTTTCAAGCCCAAATCTTAGCAACAACAAAGATGTCGGAAGCTGTCCTGCCGCTCAAGCACTATTCAGTTTTTGGCTCATATCTTGAGTTCTAGAAGTTCAAATGAGCTCTGGTTTTTTTTTATGGAAAGCTGAGACAATTGCCCACAGCTTCCACAATTCATTTGGCTATAATTCTGATGTGAGCAATGACGTTTTGGCCAGCCAACAATATCAAAAATCAGCCCACAATATCAAAAAACCAGCAGCCATTAATGTCAAAAACCAGCCACCAAATCAATGGATGCCCACCAATTCTTCAATCAATCAATAGTTCTGAAACTTAGCCTATAAAAGGAGGCATTGTCCATGTATTTAGTCATATTAATTTTCAGATCAAAGTTATCTTCTTGCTTTCTCTCTACATCTTTGTAATGTTCAAGTTTTCTTTTATGCTATAGTAATCTCTTGTTTATGCTCTTTCATTTCCTTTCCTATACTTAGTTAGCTTATATTATGTTTATGTTCTTATATTGTTTATTTATGTTTTTCTCCTTCTTAATGTTTAGCTAAGTTAATTATGTCAAGGTGAAAAGGTTTCTCTAATGGTGTTAGAATAGGTATAATATAAACTCAACATGAGCTTTAAATGTTTATATCCAAGAAAGATTGTTATTAACATGTTTTATCTTTTTATCTTACTAATTATTAATACCTTGCTTATTAAATGTTTAATTTAGATTTGTGTTGTATAATATTTGGTACATCAAATGCTTGATCTTTCATAGTTTTCGGCCGAAATCGTTATTATGATAGAAACTTGATTTGTTGTTAACATAAACTAGCAACATGAATACTTGATGATATTTATAAGTATGGTATTACTTAGATAAGATAATTAATATGATCATGTTAATAATTTATAATGAGCTAATAACGAGAAATCATCCGATTAGAATCTCCTTTGTGTGTGGTTTCTAGTTGAGTAATAAAAAGAGTTTATATTATATTTATTTGAAATACCATTAGTGAATCCTATAACCTTGACATATGTTTTGTTATTGTTTAATCCTTACATCAATATCACATCCCAAAACTTTCTTCAACTCCTTTTCTGTTATTATTCTCTTTAAATCTTTTTCTTTATTTGTAATTTATATAATTCACCTCCCTGTGGTTCGACCCCGGTCTTGCCGGGTTATTTTACTTTGACACTTCTGCACTTGGGATAAGACATCAACTCTTTGATCGTGTCAGCTATGAAAGTGCCAAGCATTTGTTGTACCAAGTGTTATACAACATAAATCAAGATTAGTCATTTATGTTGTACCAAGTGTTATACAACATAAATCAAGATTAGTCATTTAACAAGCAAAGTATTAAAAAGTGAACAAGATAACAAATACAAAATATGTTAGTATCAAACATTAAAGTCCATATTAAGTTTACACTATACTTATTCTTACACCATTAGTGTAACCTTTTCACCTTGACATAATAAACTTAGCTAGACATAATGAAAGAAAGAAAAAAAATAAACAAAATAAAAACATAAATAAGATAAGAGTTAACTAAGTAAAGGAAAGGAAATGAAAGGCATAAACTTGATATTAATGAAAGCAAAGCATAAACATTACAAAAAATACAAAGAAAGAAAGCAAGAGCATGATCTTGATCTGGAGACCAAGATGCCTAAATACATGGCAAATGCCTCCTTTTATAGGCCAAAATTGGGAACTATTGATTTGATGACTAATTGATGAGTGGGTGGCCAACTCTTGACTTGGTGACAATCCTTATCTTCTCTTGTCTGCCCAAAATATCATTGATAACATCAAACTTAGAGCCACTCGAAACATGAAAGTTGTAGGCAATTGTCTCAGCTTTCTTGTGTAAAAAATTCAGCTCATTTCGACTTCTAGAACTCCAGATATGGCCAAAATACTAAACTGTGCTCGGGCTGAAGGACAGATTCGGGCTTCTTTGTTGTTGCTATAATTTGGACTTGAAAATGGCCTTTTTAGATCTTGGGCTCCATATAAAAGTTGCAGGCATATGTCTTACTTTTCCATCCATATAAAGTAGACCTAAATCTGAGATCTATAGCTCCAGATATGACCTAATTACCGAACAGTGTTCCGGTTTGAATTGCACCGACATCTCTTTTCTAAGTTTGGCCATCTTTTTATCCTTTCAATTTCAGTTCTTAAATTCATCAATCAATCCTTTCATTTATGTGATAGACCTGCATTTAAAATGAGCATTTACCATAAATTAAAAGTATCTTATATTATTATATATATTATTATAAAATATGTTTTAGTTAAGGAGTTATTGATATTTCAAGTGCAAAATGATGATATAAAACCTTGATAAAAATGCACTTTTAAGTACTAATCACTCATATTTTTCTCTTCTAGTCACCGGCCATTAGCAAAGAAAACTAGTGACCAAGTCTCCCCCCACCCATTTTTTTCTCTCCTAATTAAGAATAAAAAGTTTGTAAACCTTTTACCTAGGTGTTCTAGGGGTATTTATAGCCCTCGAACCTTGCATGTTAATGAAATTGAGGGACCAAAGAGTTATTTTCTCTTGATATCAATAATGAGGGATAAATATCATTTACATAACATTAATAAAGAACAAATATCTCTTACATAATAGTAATGTTTATAAAAACATGAGAGGCTCTTAAAAGACTTTTATATACCTATAAATGTAGAGATATTAGTATTCTTGACATTAATATTTTATGTTAAAAATTTTAAGAATTAACAAATAAAACCTCGTGGCCTAAAATGGGCCTTAAAATGATTGTTAGACCCATACGTATTTGAACTTGGCATGATACAAAGCCCAAGGGCAATGGGTCTAACAACTTACTAGACTCGTGTTTATTTGAGCTCAATATATAGCTAAACTCAAGGATGTTGAATTTGACAGCATGTCATATCCATGTCTACTTGGGCTTAGCGTGTACCTAAACCTAATGTTGTTGGGTCTGGAAGCACATCAAACCTATATATACTCAAGCTCAACACGTACTAAACCAAAAGATGTTAGGTCTAGTAACTTATTAAACTCATGTTTGTTTAGGCTCAGGGCATAACTAAACCTAAGGATGTTAGATCTGACATCTCGTCATACCCATATATATTTGGGCTCAGTGCATAGCTAAACCCAATAACATTGGGTTTGACAACTTGTCAAGCCCAAGTCTGTTTGGGCTCAGTGCTTAATAGAATCTCATAATGTTGGGCATGGAAGCAAGCCTAATCTATGTCATATAAGTCTAACATCTTGTCAAGTTCATATATATTAGGTCACTACCCTGCCTTTAACCTTTTTAAACATAAACTTAGACTAAAAAATAAAATTTAAAAATTTATCGATTCATCACAAGATATATATATATATATATATATATATAGAGAGAGAGAGAGAGAGAGAGAGAGAGAGAAGAGGGCAGCCTGATGAATTGTTGTCAATAATCGGATGTTAAAAGACAACATCATTTTGAATCTTAACTGAATACTTTTATTTGAAGTTCCTGGAAATTATGGCTTATACATGGCTGCCAAAGCTAAAATGATCCAAGACACCGTAAAAACAAGGTGTTTTTTTGTATTTTAGTAAAATTAAAAAAATAATAAAATAACACAACGTAAAAAATATCTAAAATGACAACAACTTCATTTGAAACAATCCTCCTTACATTAACATGTACATGTTTGATCTAACAATAAGGTGAATGAAGGTGGGGTTCAGAGTTCTTGGAAAATAATATTTTTTGGCATAGTTTACAATTTTTTATTTTTTTGTAAAATGAACTATGAGGTGATTGTGTTACCCCCGATTGCCAATTGCTTTATTTCACTACTACCATGTAGGAAAGTTGAGATAATAGTTTTACTAAGTTATAAATAACACAGCATGAGCCTTTCAATTATATTAGATTCTTAAATATATGCTTACATGGTTAATTTTCCTAAAAACTATGTTAAATTACCGAAACACTTTCGTGAAAAACAACCTTAAAATATAATTAATCAAAATGGTTATGACAAAGGCGTTAACCATCACCTTATGTAGTGACAATTTTATTATTCTGCTAGGTGTTAACTACTTAAGACCCAAGTTATTCATGTGTCTATGGTTTAATGGGCTAGATGGGCTTAGTTAGGCCTAGTTTCTTTAATTATTATGCTCATGGGCTTAAATTAGGCTCTTGCGTATGCACAATATAAAATCCCATCACAACAGCTAATAATGGGCTAGATAGGCTTAGTTAGGCCTAATTTCTTTAATTATTAAGCTCGTGAGCTTAAATCAGACTCTTATGCATGCACAATAGAAAATCCCATCACAACAGCTAATCTATATACATATTGTAAACAATACCAAGAAAAATCATGCTAATACCCAATAACTTGAGAATTGAATCTTGTTTGCTCAAGGGATGAAAAGAATCAATGGTATATTTTAAAACTTAAAACATAATGTTATTCTAATATATAAGGGGGAAAAAAGAGAAAAAAAACCACAATCGTGACTTTTAAAGCATGAAAATTCTAAACATAAATGTGCAATAAAGAAGCATGCAATGAGAGTATTTAATGATCTCTTAACAACTGGTTATCAAACTAGTCATTTGTAGCAAGGCATATGGAGCTTGCTAGGATTGGAATGCAATATTGCACCATGACATTCCATTTTCAATTTGCTAAATCTAAACATAAAGTGAAACATTTGTGATGAATAAGTCCATGTTCTAAAAATAATGGCATGTGAAAACTAGTTATATATCTTTGTAAATGATGTTTGTTTACAAGTGTTTATGATATTTAGGTGGTGAAATCATGTGTGTGTGTTTTTCATGAATGCTCACTTATCCAAAAGAATATGTAAAATTACAATATCTGAGGACTTCCTCAAATATATTTATTGCTTTACTTTTCACAATCAAACCAATCCCCTAGAAATAATTATAGGTCAACTTATTCGATCTTTTTGTAGGACAACAAATAGGTCAATACAACAATTTTTGTTTATACATTGTTTTTTAAAGTTTTTTTGCTTAAAAATATATTAGAATAATATTTAAAAAAAAATTATTTTTGCCTGCTCTCCTCTGGATAAAGTAGTTATCTACAAATACTAGGTGAGACTTCTTGTCGTGGAGGTGAATGTTGAGACACAGTAATTTATTGAGAAGGAGCTGCAAGTTGTGGTGGTGGATATTCTCTCTCACTTGTTGGTTTGTTAGGACTGTCTGGGTAAGGAGTTGTATTTGTTTCACCAATTGTTAAAGGATCAATTATATGATAGTTGAGATATCTACTGTAATAAGAAGATCAATAACTCGTCTCATTTTTTGAGTGTCCTAATTTTCTACCATTAATAATTCTAATTAAGAAAAACTATTTCTATGACTTTTTATAGAGTTTATCACAGACAATGCTACTGATGATGTTCAAAAATTTAGGAACATAAAAATAAAATGTTATTTGGTGTTTGGGATAATAGCTAATTTATAGATTTAAGTATTTAGATTTCTTCTCAATCTAATCTAAAGAACTCTAAATGTATTAAGTTGGTCTTGAATACCTGCAAGAAAAACAATCCTAAATAAGGGAACTTTTAGATCCTTAAATGGTAAAGTCGGTATCTTATAAAATATTGAGGTAGTAGAGAATTTAATATCGTGATCATTTCTCATGAAGATCTCATAATGTATTTATAGCCCATAAAATGAGTGTCTGTAGGGTAATTACCCTGATAGCATTGAATGGTGGATAAATATTTCTTACCTGATAAGAATATAGTGGGTCCATAAAGCACTTTGATCCTCCAAAATTCATCTTGTGTTTATATAGATGAGAAACATGTGAATTAATATTGTAGTAAGGTTCTTCCCTTCATAACTTACGATACCTAATATTGGGTTGGTATTAGTATTAATTAACAAATTCTTTATTGCATTACAAATTACAATATCACAATAGAAAACTAAAGGTCCTAAGTAAAAGACTGTGACTTCTGAGTGAATACATTGTGGACTCTTGTAGTCTTTTTTGGAAAGAAACTGAACTTTTCTGGTCTTTTTGCGTCAATTAAATGTTTTTTTTCAAATTCACATCTTGGCCTGTGAAGCTTGTTGATGTCTCTTAATCGACTTTGATTGTTCTAGGATTGTTTGTTGGGGTGTTTGCAACTGCATTCAAAAGGGTAGTCGTATGGAGGTCACGAGGCTGTTTGGTTTGATTGGGTTTTAAATAGGCTGGGATGACTTCATTGTGGTTGGTTTTGCGGTGTATAGTAAGCCTTTTTCTTAGTTAGTGGGTGGGGTGGGTCATCATTGTGCATTGAGTGCTTATATTTTGTTGCTCATGTTTACTTTGCAATTTGTTCACTTGGGGATTTTAGCCATCACTTTGGAGAGGTTGTTTCGCTAGGTGATGAGTTAGTTTTATTTATTTATTTATTAAATGTATAGGTCTGGCATGTGTGCGAAATCTAATATATTTGGACTTGATAGATAGCCAAGTCCAAGATGGTATAAATCAGATACGTATGCTAGACCCAATACACTTGAACTTTACAGCATACCAAGTCTAAGATAGCGTAAGTCTGACACGTATGCTAGACCCAATACATTTGGACTTGGTAGCCAGCCAAGTTCAAGGTGCTTAAACTTGGTAGTCAGCCAAGTCCAAGGTGGCGTGGGTTTAGTACGTATGCTAGACTCAATATATTTGAATTTAGCAGTCAGCCAAATCCAAGGTGGTGTGGGTTTGACACGCATGCTAGACT